>NC_053024.1:631366394-631449703 GCF_003073215.2 Triticum urartu | reverse complement strand
GTGGCTCGTCGTCCGGCGGCGCGAGGAAACGCGCGCGACAGACGCCGACCGGCGGTCTCCCGGACGCCCGCAACCTGTTCGAGGAAATGTCGTCCGCCATCGACGTGGACTACATGCAACACCTTATCTTCGAGGGTGGTGCGCCGGGCGCTGGCTACGATCCTGAGGAGACGCAAAGCCAGGACGGCCGCGGGGCGTTCACGCCGGCCGCTGGCTATGATCCCTATCAGGGGGCCTTCATGCGTGATCAGGTCGGCATCGACCTGGACGAGTTCCCGGATGGCTATGGGCTAGAGGAAAAGGACGAGTGCGACATCGAAGTGGAGCCTTTGTTCGAGCACGACCTCGCAAACCAAGCCGTGAACCGAATACGACTCACTATAGGGCGAATTCGAGCTCGGTACCCGGGGATCCTCTAGAGTCGACCTGCAGGCATGCAAGCTTCTATGCGAGTGTTGGCGAGACATTGGACAAGACCCAAAGACGGGCGTCGAGCAAAAGCATTCAACCTTTTGGACTCGTGTGCACCGCGAGTTTCGTAAGCGCAAGAAGTTTCCACCCTACCAATTTGTGAGCACACACGGGTGGGTCTCCATTTCCAAGCGGTGGAGGGTAATCCAATAAGAGTGCAACAAGTTTTGTGCCACCCTTGAGAGCGTCAAGCCCCGCCCCGTGAGCAGCATCGGCGTGCAAGACATGGTATGATAGCAAGCAAGTCGGCCTCTTTTGTGCCATCAAGATCATTTTTTTACGTCTTCATTTGCTATCACTTGCACATATGCTTGCATGGAAACATTTTGTAGGCATTGTATGCCGGTGCTGGCATGGCGCCGGCATGAGACATGGCCGCTGGCATGATCGGCCGCGGGCCTTTTTTAATTCAAAAGTTGAATGCGGACATGAAATGGGTCGGCGCGTTGGGCGCATTGCCGACCCAAATACAAAATTGGGCGGACGCTGGACGGGCGGCCGACCCAAACGGACAAAAAGCGGACAAATGCGCCGTCCGTTTGGGTCGCCCCATTGGAGTTGCTCTTATACGTGTGAACCAATTTGTGGTATCTTAGTCTATCAGGATTCAAATTCTGATACCCTAGGGTGACTTCGTAAATCTCAAGATGATATGCCGGCTCAGTATTTCGGAGGTGCTTATAGGGATAAGGTGTATGTATGTGCATTCATAGAGATGAGTATATGCGCATGTATACAAGCGCTTATGTCTGTACTAATATTAAAAAAAGCTGATTATACGTATTTTATGATTTGTATATGTTGTGTGGATGTGTGCTTTGGAGCATACTCTTTCGCACTCGACTGGCCAGTGCACGTTTCCTGGCTTTCCGCCAAAAGTAACCACGTGCGAATTACATGCACGTTTACTACTCCTACTAGTATTTCACTTAGTACTCGCCATCTTGATCACGGTATAACCACCAGCGTGCAAAGACCATCCATTTTGAGCGAACATGAGTATTCAAGAGGTTTCATGTCTGCGAACCAATCTGTGGTTTGGATGGTTAGAGGAACAATGGTATCTCCAGCCCGCCAGGCTTCAAGTCCTGATGCTCGCATTATTTCTGGATTTATTTCAGAATTTTCGGTAATGCGCTTTCAGCGGAAGAAGATGTTTCCGTCGATGACGAGGCACCCACGATGACTTCGTAAATCTCAAGATAATATGCCGGCTCAGTCTCTCGAGGGTGCTCATAGGGTAGGATGTGTGTGTGTGTGCGCGCGCATTCATAGGGATGAGTGTATACGCGTATGTATGAGCGCTTGCGTGTCAACAAAAAAGAGGTTCCATGTCCGGTCACTGTCACTATATGTCCATGCGGAAAACAAAGAAGATTTTTGGAGATAATGTATGACATGAACTTCAAAAAATAGAGCACGCATCTCAAAAAAAAGATAGAACACACAATACAAGAAGAATAACTAAGGAATAATACATTCAGCTAAAGGCGGCCGATCTTGATGGGAGAAAAGGTCGTCCATTGATGTTCTCGAAGAAGGAAATAACAATACAAAGACTAGAGCCATAGATCCAATGTACATTGATGTAAAGAATTCATCATGCCAATAATTCTTCTTGGAGATTCATCATGCCAATTTTTCTTCCTGGAGATTGACTTGAATGTATGATGAGGAGTTTCGATGGAGAAATAAGTTTAAAATGTGGGATTGTATGCGTTGGCTTCATAATGCGCATGACCTCCCTTGGCTGCTCATTGGTGATCTCGATGAGATCCGGTTCTTGCACGAGAAGGAAGGTGGTAATCCTCGGCTGCAAAAATACATGCAAGCGTTTCAGAGTGCAGTTGATGAATGTGTGATAACCCACAAGTATAGGGGATCGCAGCAGTTTTTGAGGGTAGAGTATTCAACCCAAATTTATTGATTCGACACAAGGAGAGCCAAAGAATATTCTCAAGTATTAGCAGCCGAGTTGTCAATTCAACCACACCTGAAAACTTAATATCTGCAGCAAAGTGTTTAATAGCAAAATAATATGATAGTAGTGGCAACGGTAGCAGAAGTAACGGTAGCAAAAGTAATGTTTTTGGTATTTTGTAGTGATGATAACAATAGCAATGGAAAAGTAAATAAGCGAAAAACAATATATGGAAAGCTCGTAGGCAATGGATCAGTGATGGAGAATTATGCCGGATGTGGTTCATCATGTAATTAACAGTCATAACATAGGGTGACACAGAACTAGCTCCAATTCATCAATGTAATGTAGGCATGTATTCCGAATATAGTCATATGTGCTTATGGAAAAGAACTTGCATGACATCTTTTGTCCTACCCTCCCGTGGCAGCGGGGTCCTAATGGAAACTAAGGGATATTAAGGCCTCCTTTTAATCGAGTACCGGACCAGAGCATTAACAGATAGTGAATACATGAACTCCTCAAACTACGGTCATCACCGGGAGTGGTCCCGACTATTGTCACTTCGGGGTTGCCGGATCATAACACATAGTAGGTGACTATAGACTTGCAAGATAGGATCAAGAACTCACATATATTCATGAAAACATAATAGGTTCAGATCTGAAATCATGGCACTTGGGCCCTAGTGACAAGCATTAAGCATAGCAAAGTCATAGCAACATCAATCTCAGAACATAGTGGATACTAGGGATCAAACCCTAACAAAACTAACTCGATTACATGATAAATCTTATCCAACCCATCACCGTCCAGCAAGCCTACGATGGAATTACTCACGCACGGCGGTGAGCACCATGAAATTGGTGATGGAGGATGGTTGATGATGACGACAGCGACGGATTCCCCTCTCCGGAGCCCCGAACGGACTCCAGATCAGCCCTCCCGAGAGAGTTTAGGGCTTGGCGGCGGCTCCGTATCGTAAAACGCGATGAATCCTTCTTTATTTTTTTCTCCCCGAACACGAATATATGGAGTTGGAGTTGAGGTCGGTGGAGTTCTAGGGGGCCCACGAGGCAGAGGGCGTGCCCCCACCCTCGTGGCTAGGGTGTGGCCCCCTGGCCTTGATTCTTTGCCAATATTTTTTATTATTTCCAAAAATAATCTCCGTGGAGTTTCAGGTCATTCCGAGAACTTTTGTTTCTGCACATAAATAACACCATGGCAATTCTGCTGAAAACAGCGGCAGTCCGGGTTAGTTCCATTCAAATCATGCAAGTTAGAGTCCAAAACAAGGGCATAAGTGTTTGAAAAAGTAGATACGACGGAGACGTATCAACTCCCCCAAGCTTAAACCTTTGGTTGTCCTCAAGCAATTCAGTTGAAAAACTGAAAGTGATAAAGAAAAGCTTTTACAAACTCTGTTCGCTCTTGTTGTTGTAAATATGTAAAGCCAGCATTCAAGTTTTCAGCAAAGGTTATGAACTAACCATATTCACAATAACTCTTAGGTCTCATGTTTACTCATATCAATGGAATAATCAACTAGCGAGCAATAATAATAAATCTCGGATGACAACACTTTCTCAAAACAATCATAATATGATATAACAATATGGTATCTCGCTAGCCCTTTCTGAGACCGCAAAACATAAATGCAGAGCACCTTTAAAGATCAAGGACTGACTAGACATTGTAATTCATGGTAAAAGAGATCCAGTCAAGTCATACTCAATGTAAACTAACAGTAATCAATGCAAATGACAGTGGTGCTCTCCAACTGATGCTTTTTAATAAGAAGATGATGACTCAACATAAAAGTAAATAGATAGTCCCTTCGCAGAGGGAAGCAGGGATTTGTAGAGGTGCCTTAGCTCGATTTTGAAATAGAGGTGAATAATATTTGAGCGGTATACTTTTATTGTCAACATAACAACCAAGAGGTGGCGATATCATCCATGCTACACATATTATAGGCGGTTCCCAAACAGAATGGTAAAGTTTATACTCCCCTCCACCAACAAGCATCAATCTATGGCTTGCTCGAAACAACGAGTGCCTCCAGCTAACAACAGTCCCGGGGCAGTTTTGTTTGTAATTATTTTGATTTGATTTGCATAAAGCATCACTACTAGGGAAAACCCTAGTAGTAGCATGGGTTTTGAGGCTAGCAGCAGCGCAGGTGGCCGCGCTACTAATAAGGCGCTACAGCTAACTTATAGTAGTAGCGCGATCCTTACCCGCGCTACTACTGTTGACGATATCAACAGCGCTTTTTGTGAACGCGCTACTATTACTTAGCTCTAGCGATTTCGCAGTCCCTCGCTACTGCTATATCTTTCATCATCCCCCCCGTACCCCTTTCCCTTTCAGTTTCCCTTTCAGATACTAGATACTAGGTACTGCTAGTTGTCGTGGTTCTAAGACTGACATTAGAGTAGGGGGGTGAGAATGTAGAGGCAAGATCCTAGCTATGGAGGAGTTGTACACACAAGTTTTACGAGTTCAGGCCCTTCTCGGAGGAAGTAACAGCCCTACGTCTCGGAGCCCTGAGGTGGTCGACTGAATATATGTGTGTGAATTACAGAAAGTGCGGACCCTTGTCCTAGAGGAGGGGGTGGCTTATATAGAGTGCGCCAGGACCCCAGCTCCCCTCCGTTACACAGGGTTCAATGCTCATAAAGGTGAGGCGTTACTGGTAACGTCTATAATAAAGTGTTATAAATGCCCATAAAGCTATGGTTTAAGTCCTGACCGTTGCAGAGTGGAGGGCTTCTCATCTTTAAGGTGGTCGAGTGTCTTCAAGGTGGTCGAGTGAGCACATCTTCATGTCCGAGTGGATGATGGTTTCTCTTCGACTGCTTCTGATTCTTTGTAGAGATGTCCTTGGGGAGGGTATGTTGGACAGATCCATGACCCTACCCTAGGTACATAGCTTCATCATTAGCCCCCGAATGGATCAGGGTTTGAGTGGGGAAGGAGTTGGGAACACTTCTGACCCATTCTTTGTGCTATGAGTATATCTTGTTCTGGAACAATGAGTTGAGGTGAGGACGTCAACTCCTTTCTCAGTCGCCTTGGTCCATTCTTGGTTTTTGTCGAGTGAATTTTCATGGTAGGATTCCGAATGATGATGTAGAGGATGTTTGTCTTCAGTCTGACAAGTTGTTCTGCTCTCCGCGGATCTCGCAGGATTTGAATTTTGGGAAGCGCGCCGGATGGATGGAACCGAGGTTATCGGGATGGATTAGGCAAGTCTCCTCGATCCCTGTGCCACCTTTTTCGCCACGTACTGCGCGCGCGACTGTTGCGGGATTTGTTTAGATCGCCTGGGTCCACCAGTCAGTCACTCGGATGATGACCTTATAAAAGGCCCCGGACCAGGCCTCTGCCCCATGCGCTCCCATTCTCTCTTCTTCTTCTCCCAATCTCTTCGCCACGTTCTCTTCCGCCCTCGTCGCCGGACCTTTGCTTGAGCTCAACCCGTCGCCATGGGGAAGGAGAGGACGGTGGCGCTGGAGCGCGCGAAGAAGGCGACAACGAAGGCGGAGGGCAAGCGGACCAGCCGGGGCGGATCCTCGTCGAGATCTGGCCTGCCGGCGGGCTGGATCCAGGGCGACTAGATCCGCTCGACAATCACCCAGGATGACCTCGACGACCTGGTGGAGAGGGGACTAATCCCCCACAAGTCGGCACGGCTCCCGGGGAACGAAACCGAGCCGCAGCCAAGGGAGGGTGAGTGTGTTCTCCTCGCCACCCACGTAGATCGCGGATTCTCGTTGCCTCCCCATCCTTTCTTCTGGGGTTTTTTGAAATTCTTTGGGGCTCAGCTCCACCATTTCACTCCAAACACCATAGTCTATCTGGTCGCTTTCGTGTCGATGTGTGAAAACTTCTTGGGCTGTCGACCACACTGGGGTCTTTTCAAACACATCTTCACCTGCCGCTCCCAGTCAGTCAAAAAGGCCAAGTCGAGTGACGAGAAGACACAAGTGATCCAGATGTGCGGGGGTCTGGGGATCCATATGAGGAGCAAGAGTACTTTCCCAGCCATGATTCTTCCCGACTCGGTCCGGGGCTGGCAGTCGACTTGGTTCTACTGCAAGGATCAGCCGACCCCGGGTCAGTCGACTGGACTTCCTCCCTTTTCTTTGGCTCGAGTGGAGAAGCCCGCCCCCCTGAAGGTAGTTCCAGAACAGAAGGCACAGGTCAAGGTGCTGGTCGAGCGGGTCGTCCAGCTTGTCCGCGACGGGGTGACCGGGATGGACCTGCTGGAGGTCTTTCTCGGTCGACGCATCCAACCTCTTCAGGCGCGTGATCATCCGATGTGGATGTACTCTTGGCTCGAGGATTCCACTCGGATCCACCCAGAGGACGTCAGCGAGGATACCTTGGAGAAGTGGTTGATGGGGATCACCAGCAACAAAGACAACCCTCGGGGGTCTAGGAGGGTGATTCCATTCGACAACTCGCACCAGCCGGAGCAGGTATAATTCTGTCTTATCAAGTATCTTTCCGATTCACCGAGTGATATCTTGTTTATGGTCGATTGAATTTCCTTTGATCGTTGTCCTTTCAGGCCCTCATCGACATGTACTCAATGCCCAATGGAATGCAGGACCAAGAGGCCGAGGAAGAAGGGAGCGGCGGCGAGAGCGGCGAGGAGCATTTTGATGCCGAGGAAGAAGAGGAGAGAGATGAATCGACTGATGACGAAGAAGTCGACTCGCCTCCTCGCAGGGAGAGGAGATCCAAACACGCTCACGACCCGGCGAGCGCTCCGGACTTGGTGGCCGCGCTGATTGGTCAGTCTTCGAAGCGTCCCAGGATGTCTTCTCCAACACCGACTGAGAAGGCTCCAAAGCAGCCCAAAGTTGTGCCGCCCCCAGTGCCGAAAGCGCCGAAAGCCACCTCCTCCAAACTGCTAAAAGCTTTGCCCAGGATCAAAGTGACTGTTCCTACTATCTCTGGGTAACCATCTGACTTGTCCTTTTCGTCGACTCAATTAACCGGACGTAACCGATTGAATGCGGGTCTTTGAAGTGCTGCTACGTCAGGAACCTCTTCTTTCCAGTACCGGGATGAGGAAATGGAAGATGCGTTAACCTCCAACCCAGGTATCAACTCTTGCAATTTTGTTCTTGATTCTTTGGTCGATTGCGTTCGAGTGATTCACTTGGGGTCGAATGATCTGCCTTGCAGCTCGACCCAACGTCATTGATCTTCCAGATGATGATGAAGATGTGGCTCTTAAGCCCAGGAAGAGCAAGAAGGTAGCAGCTGGTAGGATGGCTCGGCAAGAAACAACTACAACACCTCCCATCCGTCAACCTGAAGACGCGGGCAGGCCTTTTGTGACCTTCATTGCACCCTTGTCGAGTGGGCATCCCGCACCGTCGACTGCACCTGTGATTCCTTCAGCTGTCCAACTCCACGCCACGGAGCTCCAAGCCGCCGCACCTGGGTCGTCTGCTCACTTCTTCACTAGCTACCCCGTCCCGGACAACCAGTCGGAAGCGGCCGCGGAAGCCATCCGACAAGCTGACATGATGATGGAGCGGGTGAAGACAGTGCATGAGAACAGCCGGGCTGCCTATGACGCTAGCTCTGCTCTTTGGGCCAATGTCCAGGTGAGTATACTTTCCGACTGTTTTGCTCTATGAGGAAATGTTACTCGAAAAATCTTCTTCTACACAATCTCCTGTTGTTTGCGTCGAATTAGAGCACCCACTGGGTGTTTTGTTGTTTTTTGTAGTTTCGTTCTTCCACTCGGTCTGTGCGAGTGGGATCTGAACCGATGGGGGCACGCTAAGTGCACCCACTGGGTGTAGTCCCCGAGACCGCGGTCGACTGCTGGCAGTCGACTGGGGTCCGAGTTCTTCTTTCCTTTCTTTTTTACTCCTTACACTCGACTCAGGCGGACCGGTCGAGTAGTTTCGTTCTTCCACTCGGTCTGGGCGAGTGGGATCTGAACCGGTGGGGGCACGCCAAGTGCACCCACTGGGTGTAGTCCCCGAGACTGCAGTCGACTGCTGGCAGTCGGCTGGGGTCTGAGCAGTTTCTTTTTTTTGGCCGGGCGGACCGGTCGAGTTGAGTCTTAGTCAGCGGGGGTACACCAAGTGCACCCGCTGGGTGTAGCTCCTAAGACCGCAGTCGACTGTGCGTAGTCGGCTGGGGTCTAAGCGAACATCTTTAGGTTTTATTCACTCGAAAGTAAACAACTTTTTGATCTTATCGACTGATCTGTCTTTTGCCTTCTGCAGAAGTCTTGTACTCTCATTTCTAAGTTTGCTGAACTTGAGGAGAAGCAGAGGCAGCTCAACCTCGACTTGGAATTAGCCCAGCAGAATCTGAAGAAAGCTCAAGACGAAGCCGCTGGTATGGAAGGTAACTGACTGTCGACTGACTTTCAATACATTTCTTTGATCTCTTCTTTGATTCGATTGCTTCTTTTGCAGAGAAAATGAAGTTGGCTCTGGAGAAGAAGGACTCGGACCTCGCCGCCGCGCAAAAAGCAGCCCAAGATAAAACTGCTCTTGCAGACCAGAAGCTTGCTTCAATCGGAACGCTGGAAGGAGAGGTGACCAAACTAAAATCCCGTCTTAATGAAGCTAACCGCGAAGTGACCAGTCTGAAGAAGGACAAGGTCGCCCTGAATGAAAAGCTGGAGTCTGCGATCCGCAAGAGGAATGACACGGAAGCTTATCTGAGGACTCATGCGAAGAAGCTTTATCTCACGCTGGAAGGTATTCTTTTAATCTGACCGTGTTGATGCTTGCGATCGGATCTTGCTCGGTCGATTGACTAATTTTTGCTGTAGAATTCTGTCAAGACTTCGACGAGGAAACTGGAAGGGTCAAGACGGGTCTGGACCCTATTGCTTCTCGAGTCTGCGACGAAACTGCAATGAACGTGCTCGATTGGAGTCCCGTATCGCCAGCGCCATAAGCTACCTCGCGCGCCTGAAGGACGTAGTCTCCCGAGTCAACTCATCGCTTTGGCCGAAGGCGACGCTTCAGAACGACCTGAAATCCCTGATGACTTGACTGAATGAAATCCCTGACCGAGTGCAAGAATGGAAGAAATCCTCCGCCTAGTGTGGTGCTGACGTGGCGCTGTCCTTGGTGCGAGTCCATTGCATGGAAGTTCGTGAAGACAAGCTGGCTGCGATCAAGGTCGCTAACACCAAAAAGCATGACTTCCAGTCCTTCATGGAGACTTTCATTGCTGCCGCCACTCGGATATCTGATGGGATCGACCTGGACTCATTCGTGGAGCCTGCCAGCCCTCCTCCGGCCGAGTGAACAAACTTATGAAACTTGAATCTGCTTTAAATTTGCCTCGGAATGCCGAGTGATTGCTGTAACCGTTGAAATCCTTCGGGCTTGATGCCCGAGTACTTTTGATTTGCTGCTTGGAACTTTTAGGTTTTATCTGAATTTGGTTTATCTCCGAATGTGCTTGCGTTTGCCTTCGAATGGACTTTGCTCATTGCTTGGTGTAGTCTTTGCGCTAGAGACGCAGCTCTGAGGCGGCGGCTCCAGTCGACCTGTGCTTCGCTGTCCTTGCGGATAGGGATGGAGCGGACGTTGTACTTGCGTCGTAGCTTCGAAGGAGAAGGCTGCAGTCGACCTGCACCTCGTCGTCCTTGCGGATAGGGATGGAGCGGACGTTGTACTTGTGCCGTAGTTCCAAAGGAGAAGGTTGCAGTCGACCTGCACCTCGTCGTCCTTGCGGATAGGGATGGAGCGAACGTTGTACTTGTGCCGTAGCTTCGAGGGAGAAGGTTGCAGTCGGCCTGCACCTCGTCATCCTTGCGGATGGGGATGGAGCGGACGTTGTACTTGTGCCGCAGCTTCGAAGGAGAAGGTTACAGTCGACCTGCACCTCGTCATCCTTGCGGATGGGGATGGAGCGGACGTTGTACTTGTGCCGTAACTCTGAAGGAGAAGGTTGCAGTCGACCTGCACCTCGTCATCCTTGCGGATAGGGATGGAGCGGACGTTGTACTTGTGCCGCAGCTCCGAAGGAGAAGGTTGCAGTCGACCTACACCTCGTCATCCTTGCGGATAGGGATGGAGCGGACGTTGTACTTGTGCCGCAGCTTCGAAGGAGAAGGTTGCAGTCGACCTGCATCTTGTCATCCTCGTGGATAGGGATATGTTTCGGACTTAGGCGAGTACTGGACTGCAGCTAAGACCCTCGAGTGAGAGGGCTGCTCTCCACTCGGTAGGATTTTTTCAAACTTAGGCGAGTACTAGACTGCCGCTAAGTCTCCTAGTGAGGGAACTTAGGCAAGTGCTGGACTGCAGCTAAGCCCCCGAGTGGGAGGGTTGCTCTCCACTCGGTAGGATTTTTTCAAACTTAGGCGAGTACCGGACTGCAGCTAAGTCTCCTAGTGAGAGAACTTAGGCGAGTGCTGGACTGCAGCTAAGCCTCCGAGTGGGAGGGTTGCTCTCCACTCGGTAGGATTTTTTCAAACTTAGGCGAGTACTGGACTGTAGCTAAGTCTCCTAGTGAGAGAACTTAGGCGAGTGCTGGACTGCAGCTAAGCCCCCGAGTGGGAGGATTGCTCTCCACTCGGTAGGATTTTTTCAAACTTAGGCGAGTACTGGACTGCAGCTAAGTCTCCTAGTGAGAGAACTTAGGCGAGTACTGGACTGCAGCTAAGCCCCCGAGTGGGAGGATTGCTCTCCACTCGGTAGGATTTTTCAAACTTAGGCGAGTACTGGACTGCAGCTAAGCCCCAGTGGGAGGTTTGCTCTCCACTCGGTAGGATTTTTCAACTTAGGCGAGTAACGATTCGCAGCTAAGTCTCTAGTGGAATTTAGGCGAGTGCTGCGACTGCAGCTAAGCCCGAGTGGGAGGATTGCTCTCCACTCGGTAGGATTTTTTCAAACTTAGGCGAGTACTGGACTGCAGCTAAGTCTCTAGTGAGAGAACTTAGGCGAGTACTGGACTGCAGCTAAGCCCCCGAGTGGGAGGATTGCTCTCCACTCGGTAGGATTTTTTCAAACTTAGGCGAGTGCTGGACTGCAGCTAAGTCTCTAGTGAGAGAACTTAGGCGAGTGCTGGACTGCAGCTAAGCCCCCGAGTGGGAGGATTTCTCCACTCGGTAGGATTTTTTTCAAACTTAGGCGAGTGCTGGACTGCAGCTAAGTCTCCTAGAGGGAAACTTAGGCGAGTGCTGGACTGCAGCTAAGCCCCCGAGTGGGAGGGTTCCTCTCCACTCGGTAGGATTTTTTCAAACTTAGGCGAGTGCCGGACTGCAGCTAGTCTCCTAGTGAGAGAACTTAGGCGAGTGCTGGACTGCAGCTAAGCCCCCGAGTGGGGGGTTGCTCTCCACTCGGTAGGATTTTTTCAAACTTAGGCGAGTACTGGACTGCAGCTAAGTCTCCTAGTGAGAGAACTTAGGCGAGTACTGGACTGCAGCTAAGCCCCCGAGTGGGAGGATTGCTCTCCACTCGGTAGGATTTTTTCAAACTTAGGCGAGTACTGACCGGACTGCAGCTAAGTCTCCTAGTGAGAGAACTTAGGCGAGTGCTGGACTGCAGCTAAGCCCCCGAGTGGGAGGGTTGCTCTCCACTCGATAGGATTTATTTCAAACTTAGGCGAGTACTGGACTGCAACTAAGTCTCCTAGTGAGAGAACTTAGGCGAGTGCTGGACTGCAGCTAAGCCCCCGAGTGGGAGGGTTGCTCTCCACTCGGTAGGATTTTTTTTCAAACTTAGGCGAGTACTGGACTGCAGCTAAGTCTCCTAGTGAGAGAACTTAGGCGAGTGCTGGACTGCAGCTAAGCCCCCGAGTGGGAGGATTGCTCTCCACCCGGTAGGATTTTTTCAAACTTAGGCGAGTACTGGACTGCAGCTAAGTCTACTAGTGAGAGAACTTAGGCGAGTGCTGGACTGCAGCTAAGCCCCTGAGTGGGAGGGTTGCTCTCCACTCGGTAGGATTTTTCAAACTTAGGCGAGTACTGGACTGCAGCTAAGTCTCCTAGTGAGAGAACTTATGCGAGTGTTGGACTGCAGCTAAACCCCCGAGTGGGAGGATTGCTCTCCACTCGTTAGGATTTTTTCAAACTTAGGCGAGTACTGGACTGCAGCTAAGTCTCCTAGTTAGAGAACTTAGGCGAGTGCTGGACTGCAGCTAAGCCCCCGAGTGGGAGGGTTGCTTTCCACTCGGTAGGATTTTTTCAAACTTAGGCGAGTACTAGACTGCAGCTAAGTCTCCTAGTGAGAGAACTTAGGCGAGTGCTGGACTGCAGCTAAGCCCCCGAGTGGGAGGATTGCTCTCCACTCGGTAGGATTTTCTTTCGAACTTAGGCGAAACGGATTCGCGACTAAGCCCACCCACTGGGGGATTTCAGAAGTAAATTAGAACAACACAATCAAATGAGAGGACCGTAAGCTCTTGTCTTTGATAAACAAATTACAAAGGTGTTTCTTATTACATTTTATTCGAACGAGTGCTTAAGTATAAAAGGGGGCGAAGCAGCTCCATGTTCCAAGCTCGTGGCTCGTCTTTCTGATGCTCAATACTGTAAAGATGGTATGCTTCGTTGTGGAGAACTTTGGTGATGATGAAGGGGCCCTCCCAAGTCGGGGCAAGCTTGTGTGGTTTCTGTTGATCCACCCGAAGAACCAGGTCTCCTTCTTGAAAGGCTCGACCCCTCACATTTCTGGCATGGAATCAACTCAGGTCTTGCTGATAAATGGTCAAGCGGATCAAGGCCATCTCTCTTTCCTCCTCTAAGAGATCGACTGAATCTTGCCAGGCCTGCTCTGCTTCCTCTTTGGAGAAGAGCTCAACTCGGGGTGCATTGTAGAGCAGATCACTTGGGAGAACAGCTTCGACTCCATAGACTAAGAAGAAAGGAGTTCGTCCGGTCGACCGATTAGGAGTTGTCCTCAAACCCCACAGAACTGACGGAAGTTCATCAACCCAGGCGCCTGCTGCGTGTTTGAGATCACGCATCAGTCGGGGTTTCAGTCCTTTGAGAATTAGGCCATTGGCTCTTTCTGCTTGTCCGTTCAACTGCGGGTGAGCGACAGAAGCATAGTCGACTCGAGTGCCCTGAGAGGCGCAGAAAGCTCTGAACTCATCAGAATCGAAGTTCGATCCGTTGTCCGTGATGATGTTGTGTGGGACTCCATATGTGAATGTCAATTCTCTGATAAAACTGACAGCGGTGCTAGCATCAAGGTTCTTGATAGGTTTAGCTTCGATCCATTTGGTAAACTTGTCGACTGCAACAAGCACATGAGTGAAGCCGCTCCTGCCAGTTCTCAGTGGTCCAACCATATCTAGCCCCCAAACAGCAAAGGGCCAGATGAGGGGGATGGTCTTCAGGGCTGACGCTGGCTTGTGAGACATGTCAGAGTAAAACTGGCAGCCTTCACATCTGTCGACTATATCTTTCGCCATTTCATTTGCGCGCGGCCAATAGAATCCAGCTTGGTATGCTTTAGCCACGATGGCCCGAGAGGACGCATGATGACCACAGGTTCCCGAGTGGATGTCATTGAGGATCATTCGACCTTCTTCTGGTGTTATGCATTTCTGACTGACTCCAGTCACGCTTTCTTTGAACAGCCGCCCTCTTATCACAGTAAAAGCCTTGGATCGACGGACGATCTGTCGAGCTTCTTCTTCATCCTCTGGGAGTTCTTTCTTGAGGATGTACGCAATGTAGGGCACCGTCCAGTCGGGAGTAATGGCCAGAACCTCCATGATCAGGTCGACCACGGCTGGGACCTAGACTTCAGTCGGATCTGTGGCGCTCTTAGGTTGCGGGGACTCTTTAGTAAAAGGATCTTCCTGAACCGTTCGCGAGTGAATATGCTCCAAAAACACATTGCTGGGAATGGCTTCTCTCTTGGAACCTATCTTCGCCAAATCGTCGTCTGCTTGATTTTTCAGTCGGTGTATGTGGTGGAGTTCTAACCCCTCAAACTTCTTCTCAAGCTTTCTCACCGCGTTGCAGTAACCAGTCATGGCTAGGCTTCTGACGTCCCACTCCTTCATCACTTGATTAACTACCAAATCTGAGTTGCCATAGACCATGAGGCGACGGACGCCGAGTGAGATGGCCATGCGCAACCCATACAGGAGTGCTTCATATTCTGCTTCATTGTTGGAGGAATTAAAGTGAATCTGGAGGACATATCTGAGCCTGTCTCCTCGGGGGGATACTAGAACTACTCCAGCACCAGAACCGTTCAACATCTTGGATCCGTCAAAGAACATGGTCCAGTGCTCAGAGTGAACTTGAGTCGGCAGTTGCTGTTCGATCCACTCGGCGAGGAAATCTGCTATTGCTTGGGACTTGATAGCTTTCTTTGCCTCAAACTTGATATCCAAGGGAAGGAGTTCAATCGCCCATTTGGCCACTCGACCAGTTGCATCTCTGTTGTGCAGAATCTCTGACAATGGAGCGTCGCTGACGACTGTAACAGAGTGATCCAAAAAATAGTGTGCAACCTTCGTCGTGGCCATGTAAATCCCATAGACAAGCTTCTGATAATGAGGTTATCTCTGCTTTGACGGGGTCAGGACTTCAGAAATATAATAAACTAGAAGTTGAACCTTATAAGCTTTTCCTTCTTCTTCCCGCTCGACCGTAAGTACTGTACTGACGACTTGTCCAGTGGCTGCTATATAAAGCAGTAGAGGCTCTTTGTTGATTGGAGCAGCAAGCACCGACTGGGTGGAAAGCAGGGCTTTTAGCTCTGCAAACGCTGCATCAGCTTCTAGGGTCCACTCGAACTTGTCTGATTTCTTCATCAGTCGGTAAAGAGGCAGCGCCTTTTCACCGAGGCAAGAAATGAATCGACTTAGGGCGGCCAAGCAACCAGTAAGCTTCTGGACATCATGCACACACACATGGCGTTTCATTCGGAGTATAGCGCCTACTTTCTCTGGGTTAGCATCGATTCCTCGTTCAGAAACAAGAAAACCGAGTAACTTTCTGCCTGGAACTCCAAACGTGCACTTTGATGGATTGAGCTTGATATCGTACCTTCTGAGGTTGGCAAAGGTTTCAGCAAGGTCAGTCAGTAGGTCGGAACCTTTACATGACTTGACCATAATGTCATCCATGTATGCTTCCACATTTCGACTGATCTGAGTGAGCAGGCACTTCTGAATCATCCGCATGAATGTGGCTCCGGTGTTCTTCAAACCGAATGTCATTGTGACATAACAGAAGCACCCAAACGGGGTGATAAAAGCTGTCTTTATTTCGTCGGGTCCGTACAGACGGATCTGGTGGTACCCGGAGTAGGCGTCCAAAAAGGACAAATGCTCGCACCCTGCAGTCGAGTCGACTATCTGATCGATGCGAGGGAGAGGGAAGTAATCTTTCGGGCAGGCCCGATTCATATCCTTGAAATCAATACACATACGAAGTGAGTCGTCTTTCTTTGGGACCATGACAACATTGGCTAACCACTCGGAGTGATAAATCTCTCGGATAAACTCATTTGGCAAAAGCTGAGCCACCTCTTCACCGATTGCCTTTCTTTTCTGGACGGTGGACCGTCGAAGATGCTCTTTAACTGGTTTCACCTTCGGGTCGACTCGCAAACGATGCTCAGCCAGTCCCCTGGGAACACCCGGCATGCCAGAAGGCTTCCATGCAAAGATGTCCCAGTTCTCATGGAGGAACTGGATGAGCGCTTCTTCCTATTTGGAGTCAAGTGAGGTTGAAATGTGAGTCGGCAGCATTGGGATCTGTCGGGTGAATGTGAATCGACTTCGTTTCACCAGACGACTGGAATGCTGAATCTGTGGCTGGCTTCTTGGCTCACTGCAAGTCACTCGGATCTGCATTTTTCTGGTATTCTTGCAATTCTACCACGGCCATCTGGGCATTGACGATCTTTGAGCCCTTCTGGAAGCACTCTTATGCCTTCTTCCGATTACCAGAGATAGTGATCACTCCTCTGGGACCAGGCATCTTCAGTTTGAGGTACACGTAACATGGTCGAGCCATAAATCATGCATAAGCTGGTCTGCCCAGAATTGCATGATAAGCACTCTGGAAATCCACCACTTCAAACGTCAACTTTTCTTTGCGGTAATTTTTAGAATCACCGAAAACCACGTCGAGTGCAATCTGACCAAGGGATGCAGCCTTCTTGCCTGGAATGACCCCATGGAAACTCATATGGCTTTCACTAAGTCTGGACATCGGAATGCCCATTCCCTTCAATGTTTCTGCATACAGTATGTTCAGGCCACTGCCACCGTCCATCAGGACCTTTGTCAGTCGAGTGCCTTCGACCACCGGGTCGACCACCAGTGCTTGCCTCCCAGGGGTGGCGATGTGCGCTGGATGATCAGATTGGTCGAATGTAATGGCAGTCTGCGACCACTTTAAGTAACCGGGTGTCGCCGGAGCGACCATGTTCACTTCTCTGTTGATGACTTTCAATCGACTTTTGCTCACAACATCAGCAAAAATCATCAGAGTGGAATTCACGTGGGGATAACCATCGTCATCCTCTTCCTCATCCTCAGCCTTGTCTGCTTCTTTCTCCTTTTCCTTGGGCTATTTCTCTCGGAACTGCTAGATTAGGAGCCAAAACTACCGAGTGGTGTGCTTCGGGTAAATGAAATTACCTTCTTCATCTTTTTTGGTGTGGATATGGCACGGCAGATCCAACACGTCATTCCCATCTTGATCTTTTACTTTCTTGGGGTTCCACGACCCTTTGGGCTTCCCCTTGAACTTTCCTTGAACCACAGCCAAGGCTTCACCCAGAGCAGCTGGCTCGGCCTTGCGCTTCTATTTCCGACCGGAGTTTCCTCCTTCGGCTTCGTGGGCGACTGCTTTGTGCTTGCCGCTCCGGAGTCGCTCTTCTTCCTCACCATTGGCATACTTGGTGGCAATTTCCATCATCCGAGCCAGAGTCATATTTCCTGTCCGGCCGAACTTCATATTCAACTCTCGATATCTGAAGCCTTCCTTAAAGGCACAAATTGCCTGATGATATGACACATCTTCTACCGTGTGGTGCAGGGTGATCCATCTCTGGATATAATCCCTCAAAGTTTCATTTGGCTTCTGAACACAACACTGCAACTCTGTCAAACCTGCCGGCCGTTTGCAAGTGCCCTCGAATGTTCTGACAAACACTCGGGCGAGATCTTCCCAAGTATAGATGCTGTCAGGCGCTAACGGATTCAGCCATGCTCTAGCCGAGCCCTCCAACATCAGAGGAATGTGTTTCATGGCCACTTCATCATTGCCGCCACCAATCTGGACAGCCACTCGGTAGTCTTCAAGCCAAGTGTCAAGCTTGGACTCTCCGGTGAACTTACTAACTCCAGACGCCAACCTGAAGTTGGGGGGAATCACCGCAGCTCTGATAGCTCTGCTGAAGCACTCTGGACCAGAGACATGCACCCTGTTGCTGGTTTGTGGATCTCTATCATGGCCCTCTCGGTGAGCTCTATTTCTGTCGACCAAGCCCTGCACGAGAATATATCTCGCATCAAAGCCTGGCTCTCTGGGGTCGATTGGAATACCTCGCCGAACACTATGAGGGCGTCTGTCTTCATGCTGCCGAGGCACGTACGACCCGCTCCTTGGGGGAGGCGTGAGCACTCGACGGCGATCATCACGATCGACTTAGCGATCATACTACTCTCGGTTTTTGTACTGATCTCGTCGATCCCCACGTCCCTCATGCCTCGGAGGCGATCTTGGGCTATGGGCCGACTGAACTGTGTCTGCCATCACGGATTTGCTATGGATCCTATCCCGCGACTGAGATACAACCGTATTCTGTTCTCCCGCCGCCCGGAGCAAGGCTCGGATCTGCACCAGACCTCGACTAGCTTCTGACTGGGAGGGTTGGATCGACTCCACTATTCGGGCAGCAGCAGCCAAATTCTGGATCGGGGTTCGGTATACCTGAGTCGGAGGAGGAAAAAGCTGGCGTCGACTGGATTCGGGAGCGCGCTGCCGAGCGCGATCGTCGAGTGCGCGCTGGAGATTCTCCAGTCGAGTGCGCTCAGCCAGGTTGGCCAAGCGCGCCTGCTCCAAGGCTTGGGCCTCAGGGGTTTCTCCAACTATAGGAGTATGCAATGCATCCATGTTCCGTCTCTCTCTATCTCTGACTTGTGCTCAGGTACTGAACGAGGAATCCGTCTGAGTGAACTTGGGTCTGTGGCCGAGTGAACTTGAGTATCTGTCTGGGAAGTTGATGATGACGCGAGCAGCTACATGACCACGTGCAGGGCGGCCGAGTGGCAACGCATGGACGGCTGAGCGCCAGTGATCCTGTTCGGTCCGAGTGAGCTAGCCCATCCGAATGAAAAGGTGAATCGGTCGAGTGAACCACTGTTAGGCTGCGATCCGGTCGCCACACCATCAGCCGAGTGGAGTAAATGGCGAGTTGGTCCATTGACGTTGTTCGTCTCAGTAAGCCTGCAAGTTAGTACATCCATGAATATTTTTTTGCTGGACTAAAATGTCCATACACGGATGCTACTTTGCAAGGATTAAAGACCAGCCGTGCATGCATGCATGGATGCTAGTATTTTGTAGGGAGTAAAGACCATGGATGGTCATGCATGCATGCACAGATTAATCGGTTTAGAAACTGAAAGATGGGCAATTAAGCCATTAATTTGCGGGAAAGGCGGGAGCATCAATCACCATAATTAGGTAATGGACGCCTAATGGCCTCTTAATGAGGTGATTATCTTAATGAAGTGGTAACTGGCCCATGACATGCACTTTGGTTAGAGGGTACGTACTCTCCCATGTAGACGATGCAGATGAAAGAGGTGTAGATGATGGGGCAACGTGTGTTGCCAGCGATGTGAGCGAGGGCCGACAAGCGCAACGCTGGGTGGCCAGCGCGGTGTGGGGCCGACGAGCTCGTCGCAGGATGGCCAGCACGGCGCAGGGCCGACAAGCGCGTCGCCGGATGAACGAGTACGACGCTGGGTCGGCATGCGTAGCGCGAGGCCTGCAACCACGGCGTGGCGCCGGCAAGCGCATCGCCGGCAAGCGCATCGCCGGTGGGGCGAGCGTGGCACAACATTTTGCCGCTTCGGGAGTCGGACGGGGCCGATTCTTTTGCCTCTTTGTCCGCACGTGCAGCGACCATGCGTGGAAGAGCGATGATGGTGTTCGCATATGAGGCCCAAGATGACCCTGTTCTTGGCAAAGCGCGAGACATATCACAAATAAAATAGGGAATAGATGTAAGAATTGATACAAACCGTCTGCATCATGGTTTGATAGACACCATGCCCCACGGTGGGCACCAACTGTCGTGGTTCTAAGACTGATAGTAGAGTAGGGGGTGAGAATGTAGAGGCAAGATCCTAGCTATGGAGGAGTTGTACACACAAGTTTTACGAGTTCAGGCCCTTCTCGGAGGAAGTAACATCCCTACGTCTCGGAGCCCTGAGGCGGTCGACTGAATATATGTGTGTGAATTACAGAAAGTGCGAACCTTTGTCCCAGAGGAGGGGGGTGGCTTATATAGAGTGCGCCAGGACCCCAGCTCCCCTCCGTTACATAGGGTTCAATGCTCATAAAGGTGAGGCGTTACTAGTAATGTCTACAATAAAGTGTTATAAATGCCCATAAAGCTATGGTTTAAGTCCTGACTGTTGCAGAGTGGAGGGCTTCTCATCTTCAAGGTGGTGGAGTGTCTTCAAGGTGGTCGAGTGAGCACATCTTCATGTCTGAGTGGATGATGGTTTCTCTTTGACTGCTTCTGATTATTTGTAGAGATGTCCTTGGGGAGGGTATGTTGGACAGATCCATGACCCTACCCTAGGTACATAGCTTCATCACTAGTAGATATCAAATTCATAAACCATTACTGGATAGTACTCCCTTCATTCCAAATTACTCGTCGTGGTTTTAGTTCAAACCACGACGAGTAATTTGGAACGAAGGGAGTACTAGATAACAATTTAATGCATAGTCAACATGCATCCTCAAGCAGTACAAGGTCATATCAACGACGATCATCATATGTAGTTCTAGACGATATCGACGATGATCATCATATGTAGTTCTAGATGATATAGCCACACACACATATGTAGTTCTAGATGATATAGCCACACACACATATGTAGTTCTAGATGATATCGAAGACAATCATCATCCTCAAGGCTGGGCGGTTGGTGTTCCTGATAGTAATTAGGATGGCATGTCCAACACGAAGATTCTTGCCATCAAGGAATTTCTTCCACCCAACCGAGCTTAAGTGTGTGCGACCGTCCGTGTCCACGCGGTAAGTACAGGTTGTGACGGAGCCCCTTGCAGTAAGGCGTAGTCCAGCTGAGCCTTCTTCATCAGGCTCGATACCATAACTCATAGATATGCTCTTTGCCAATTTCTGAATAAGAAAAACATTTCAATTAATAAATAGCCTTGCAAATAAGTACATATGGATTATCTACACTATTAATAGTTTCCTTAGATTCTACACTAATAAGCATGTGATCGAACTCTACACTAAAACATATCATCGACTAGATTCCACACAACATACCATATCATTGGACTGTACACTAAGTATTTCATCGGATAATTTGCATTTGTAAGTATAACATACCATATCCTGTCGATCAACCATGGTATTTGTCAGGCGGGTCATGAATGGCACCCCGACAAAGTCAACACGTGGCGGAATTATGTCCCATAGGTTGGACACCTCCTCCTTGCTCAGCCTTGTTCTTTGAGCTACGATGGCTTCATGAAGTGGGTCCTCATCATCTTCATCGAGTGGGTCCTCATTATCTTCATCATCTTCATCATCTTCGTCATCTTCATCATCTTCCACCAGGTTGAGATAAATGACAGCCAGCTTGGGTCTTTCTGCTCTGAAGGAGAAGCTGATCAACTCATCACCAGTAAGACGCATGCGAGCGACAAAACGGGCCCATCCATCTCCTCCAATCTGCGACATATTGCGTCCTTTCTTGACCTCCATAGTGTACGCCCCCCCAGGAGCCTCAAATGTCACAGTGTCTCCTGTCAGCTTGTTGAATTTCAACCTCACATTGCATGGGATGATCTGTGTAAAATAAGCAAAATGACACAATGCAGTAATTCCAACACTAAAAATAAAATAGTTATTACATTTCATCTAATTTCTTACCACTGCATGAAGAAAACCCGGCTGGAAGTAGATGCCGAACAGCTTGCCAGCTGCAAGGCTGCTGGCGCACCTTGACTTGCACAGTCGACATAGTGGTGGTGGTGGTGGCGCCATTTTTCCGAAAGCAATATGAGCAAAGGGTTAACGATCCACTTCACAGGGAAGAAAAAAAGTAGCATGAGATATTTTTGGTTCTTCCGCGAGAAGCAATTTGATGGACAATTATAATCCTAAGATCTAGTAACATATTAGATGACAAGGTACCACCTACATTTTGCCAAAAAGTAACTAAATCAACTAAATGAAAATGTTCTAAATCAACTAAATGAAAATGCTCTAAATCAACTAAATGAACTAGCATACTAAATCAACTAAATCAAAATGTTCTAAATCAACTAAATGAACTAGCCTACTAAATCAACTAAATCAAAATGTTCTAAATCAACTAAATCAACTAGCCTACTAAATCAACTAAATCAAAATGTTCTAAATCAACTAGCCTACCAAATCAACTAAATCAAAATGTAGGGAGGACGGAGGAGGAGGCCGGTGCCGAGTCCAGCAAGGAGGAGGAGGGGTCGGCCGGCGGCCAGTGGAGGGAGGACGGAGGAGGAAGGCGGAGCGAGGAGGGGCCGGCGAGCAACGAGTGGAGAGGGAGGACGGAGGAGGAGGCCGGTACCGAATCCAGCAAGGAGGAGGAGGTGACAGCGGCGCAGAGGGAGGAGGGGCGACGGGGGAGGACAGACGCGGGGGATAGAGAGGAATCCAGTGAGTGTGTGACTGTGAGTGGATCGGATAGAGGAGATGGGGTGGGAGATGGAATGGCTTAGCAGTAGCGCGCTATAGAGAAAGACGCTACTGCTAAACTACCTAGCAGCAACGCCTTTCACAAAGAAGCGCTACTGCTATGTGTCAGCATGTAAAAATACATTGATCATCAACGATCTTTTTGTGTACAATCTGATTTGTCAATATGAGTCCTCACCAGTTTAGGTACAAGTGAAGACTCATATTGCAGCCACAAATTCTACACATAGAGTTCAATGAAGACCAAGTGCTTGTCAAAGTTTGAGAAGTAACATATTTAAGGTGGTAGAAACTCTCTTCACGAAGCGAGGTGGGACTAAATTTTTGTAGTAAACTTAGCAATAGTGCTTATTGGCGAAATGCGCTGCTACTATGCTACGTAGCAGTAGCGCCCTTCGTTATAATGCGTTGCTGCTATAGCTAGCCTCGCGGCGGCCTCGTGGGAATTATAGCAGTAGCGCATCTTTCAGCTGGCGCGCTACTGCTATATTTATTTCAGCAGCAAGTTATTCTTGAGCTCGCTACGGCTAATTAGCAGCAGCGCCTTATTTTAAAGCGCGCCGCTGATAAGATTTTGTGTATAGGATTTTCCCTAGTAGTGCATGGGACTGGGCATCCTGGTGACCAGCCATTTTCTCGTGAATGAGGAGCGGAGTCCACTCCTCTTGAGAATAACCCGCCTAACATGGAAGATACGGACAACCCTAGTTGATACATGAGCTATTCGAGCATACAAAACAGAATGTTTATTTGACGGTTTAGAGTTTGGCACATACAAATTTACTTGGAACCGCAGGTAGATACCGTATGTAGGTAGGTATGGTGGACTCATATGGAATAACTTTGGGGTTTATGGGATTGGATGCACAAGCAGTATTCCCGCTTAGTACAGGTGAAGGCTAGAAAAAGACTAGGAAGCGACCAGCTAGAGAGCGACAACAGTCATGAACATGCATTAAAATTAATCAACATCGAATGCAAGCATGAGTAGGATATAATGCACCATGAATATAAATATCGTAGAGGCTATGTTGATTTTGTTTCAGCTACATGCGTGAACATGTGCCAAGTCAAGCCACTCGAATCGTTCAAAAGAGGATACCACCCTATCATACCACATCACAACCATTTTAATAGCATGTTGGCATGCAAGGTAAACCATTATAAGCTCCTAGCTAATTAAGCATGGCATAAGCAACTACAATCTCTAATTGTCATTGCAAACATGTTAATTCATAATAGGATGAATCAGGAACGATGAACTAATCATATTTACAAAAACAAGAGAGGTCGAGTTCATACCAGTTTCTCCCATCTCACTAAGTTCATCATATAATCATCATTATTGCCTTTCACTTGCATGATCGAATAGTGTGGATAATAATAATAGTGCATGTGCATTGGACTAAGCTGGAATCTGCAAGCATTCAATTCAAGAGATAAGACAAGGTAATACGGACTCTTGGTTAAATCAACAATAATACATATATGAGTCACTTCAATAGTTTAATCATGGTCTTCTCCTATCGACCCCAAAGGAAAGAAAAGAAATAAAACTATTTACACGAGAAAGCTCCCAACAAGCAAAAGAAGAAAGGGAAATCTTTTTTGAGTTTTCTTTTTAATTACTACTACAAGCATGGAAATTAAACTAATTAAAAGCTACAACTATTTTTTTTGTTTTTTTAAAGGTTTATCAAACACGCAAGAAGAAAGCATAAAAAGAAATAAACTAGCATGGATATTACAATGAAAAAGTATGAGCACCGACATCTAGCAATGAGTGTGTGAACATAAATGTAATGTCGGTGAGAAATACGTACTCCCACAAGCTTAGGCTTTTGGCCTAAGTGGGTTCATTGCCACGGATGGCCAGACGGATATCCAAAGTTGTAGTTGGGGTCGTACTGAGATGCAGCGGTCATTGCATCGTGAGCTGCAGCTTGGAGGCAAGCTATCTCAGCCCTCCTCTTATACTCTTCCGCCTCCTCTCTGGTTATAAAATATATCCCTTTTGCCTGAAAGTCAAAGAAAGTAGAAGCAGGGAGAGCGACGTGATACGTGCGTCGTCTGTCAAAGATTAGTCGGTACTGGAGGAACTGATCGTTCCTCTCAACAAAATGATGACGAACCATAGCCTCATAATCCAAATAAGCAGGAGGCAACTCAATATCATCCTCACGTATGGTTATACCAAGAAAATTAGCTATACGGGTTGCATAAATTCCACCAAAGAAATCTCCATTAAATCTATTATGATGCAACCTACGTGTAACAATGGCTCCCAAATTATAATGTTTATCTCCTAACACAACACTCCTAAGAATACTGAGGTCAGGGACACACATATGACATGCTTCATCTTTACGATTTATGCACCTACCTATGAAGATACCAATGTATAGCAGGAAAATGAATGCTCCCTATGGTAGCTTGTGCTATATCTCTAGATTCCCCCACAGTTATACTACCAAGAAAATCTCTAAATTCAGATTTGCGAGGTTCACTAGCACTACCCCACTGTGGAAGTTTGCAAGCAGTGGTAAAATCCTCTAAGTCCATAGTATAAGAATTTTCATAGAGATCAAACAGGACAGTTTGAGAATTGCATGAAGATGAAAATTCAAATCTCCGCACAAAGGAACTAGTGAGATAGTGGTACTGACGACACTTTTCTGCCTCAAAGCTCACAAGATCAGCGTTACGCAAATATGAGTTAAATTCTTCCTTAATTCCCGCTCGATCCATGAAGTCCTCTGAAGGCCATTCACAAGGCCACACTGGGGCGTCCCTTGGTGGTTCATCACCAGCATCATGCATTGCAAGCCTGGGTCCTTGCTTCCTTGAAGGACCACCTTGGTACATTTTCCTAAACATATTTCTTCTTCTGAAAAATTTCTGAATTTTTAGTAACTTCCAATAAAAGTGAACCAAGCTCAACAATATTGATAGCAACTACTCCTACAAGTGCCTAGGACCTATATCATGCATTAGAACTACTTGGAACCATATAAATTTGACATGCAAGCTCAAGAACATGGTCACGTAGGCAGCACAAATTTGCAATGAATAAAGTACTAGAACAAAAACTAATTGGACCAATGGAGGAGTCACATACCAAGGAACAATCCCCCAAAGCAGTTTTGTGAGAGGTGCTTTGAGCAAGAAGATCGAAAATCGCAGCAAAATGAGCTAGAACTCGTGCTTGAGCTGGATGGTGATTTTTTTGGGGAGGAAGAAGAAGTGTGTGGGTGCAGGAATAAGTGGAGGGGAGCTACCGTGGGCCCACGAGGAAGGGGGCACGCCCGGGGGTGGGCGCGCCGTGGACCCTCGTGGCCAGGTGTTTGCTCCCCCTGCTGTGTTCTCAGTGCCAGATATTCTCAAATATTCCAGAAAAAATCATATTAAATTGGCAAGGCATTTGGAGAACTTTTATTTTTGGGGTATTTTTATATTGCACGGATAATTCAGAAAACTAACAGAAAAAACTATTTTTACTTTATTTCAACTAAATAACAGAAAGTAAAAGGAGGGTACAGAAGGTTGTGCTTTCTAACTTCATCCATCTCATGCTCATCAAAAGGAATCCACTAACAAGGTTGATCAAGTCTTGTTAACAAACTCATTTCGAGTAACATGAAACCGGAGAAATTTCGAATGACACTATGTTACCTCAACGGGGATATGCACATCCCCAATAATAAGAATATCATATTTCTTCTTGACAGTAGGAAGAGGAAATTCAAAACCTCCAAAAATAATTGATGGAATTTTTCCAATAGAATTGATACTGTGGACTTGAGGTTGTTTCCTCGGAAAGTGTACCGTATGCTCATTACCATTAACATGAAAAGTGACATTGCCTTTGGTGCAATCAATAACAGCCCCTGCAGTATTCAAAAAGGGTCTTCCAAGAATAATAGACATACTATCGTCCTCGGGAATATCAAGAATAACAAAGTCTGTTAAAATAGTAACGTTTGCAACTACAACAGGCACATCCTCAGAAATACCGACAGGTATAGCAGTTGATTTTATCAGCCATTTGCAAGGATATTTCAGTAGGTGTTAACTTATTCAAATCAAGTCTACGATATAAAGAGAGAGGCATAACACTAACACCGGCTCCAAGATCACATAAAGCAGTTCTAACATAGTTTCTTTTAATGGAGCATGGTATAGTTGGTACTCCTGGATCTCCTAGTTTCTTAGTTATTCCACCCTTAAAAGTATAATTAGCAAGCATGGTGGAAATTTCAGCTTCCGGTATCTTTCTTTTATTAGTAACAATATATTTCATGTAATTGGCATAAGGATTCATTTTAAGCATATCAGTCAAGCACATACGCAAAAAGATGTTGGGGAACGTTGCAGAAAACAAAAATTTTCCTACTCGTTTCACCAAGATCATCTAGGAGTTCATCTAGCAACGAGTCATTGGATGCATCTACATACCTTTGTAGATCGCGCACGGAAGCGTTCAAAAGAACGGTGATGATGTAGTCGAACACGACGTGATCCAAATCACCGATGACCAAGGCCGAACGGACGGCACCTCCGCGTTCAACACACGTACGGGACGGGAGACGTCTCCTCCTTCTTGATCCAGCAAGGGGAGGAGGAGAGGTTGATGAAGATCCAGCAGCACGACGGCGTGGTGGTGGATGCAGGGCGTCACAGTAGCAGGGCTTCGCCTATACTACGAGGAAGAGTGACGTAACGGGGAGAGAGGGAGGCGCCAGGGGCTGGTGTATGAAGTCCCTCCTCTCCCCACTATATATAGGAGGGCCAAGGGGGGGTGGTGCGCAGCCTAGGAGATCCAATCTCCTAGGTGCGGCGGCCAAGGGGAGGTTTCCCTCCCCCCCAAGGCACCTCGGGGTGCCTTCCACTAGTGGGACTCCTCCCCCATGGAAACCCTAGGCGCATGGGCCTAGTGGGGCTGGTGCCCTTGGCCCATGTAGGCCAAGGCGCACCCCCTACAGCCCATGTGGCCCCCCGGGACCCCTCCGGTGGTCCCGGTACAATACCGATAACCCCGAAACTTGTCCCGATGGCCGAAACAGCACTTCCTATATATAATTCTTTACCTCCGGACCATTCCGGAACTCCTCGTGACGTACGGGATCTCATCCGGGACTCCGAACAACATTCGGGTTACTGCATATACATATCTTCACAACCCTAGCGTCACCGAACCTTAAGTGTGTAGACCCTACGGGTTCGGGAGACAAGCAGACATGACCGAGACGACTCTCCGGTCAATAACCAACATCGGGATCTGGATACCCATGTTGGCTCCCACATGCTCCACGATGATTTCATCGGATGAACCACGATGTCGAGGATTCAATCAACCCCGTATGCAATTCCCTTTGTCAATCGATATGTTACTTGCCCGAGATTCGATCGTCGGTATCCCAATGCCTCGTTCAATCTCGTTACCGGCAAGTCACTTTACTCGTACCGTAATGCATGATCCCGTGACCAGACACTTGGTCACTTTGAGCTCATTATGATGATGCATTACCGAGTGGGCCCAGTGATACCTCTCCGTGATGCGGAGTGACAAATTCCAGTCTTGATCCATGTCAACCCAACAGACACTTTCGGAGATACCCGTAGTCTACCTTTATAGTCACCCAGTTATGTTGTGACGTTTGGCATACCCAAAGCACTCCTACGGTATCCGGGAGTTACACGATCTCATGGTCTAAGGAAAAGATACTTGACATTGGAAAACTCTAGCAAACGAACTATACGATCTTGTGCTATGTTTAGGATTGGGTCTTGTCCATCACATCATTCTCCTAATGATGTGATCTCGTTATCAATGACATCCAATGTCCATAGCCAGGAAACCATGACTATCTGTTGATCAACGAGCTAGTCAACTAGAGGCTTACTAGGGACATGTTGGTGTCTATTATTCACACATGTATTACGATTTCCGGATAATACAATTATAGCATGAATAAAGAAAATTATCATGAACAAGGAAATATAATAATAATGCTTTTATTATTGCCTCTAGGGCATATTTCCAACAAAAGATAGGTCCAATCATTTCAGCAAAGCGCTCAAAATCCTCATCATCCTTTTTCTTGGATGGCTTAGGAGGAAAAGGCATGGGTTTCTGAACCCAAGGCTCTCTTTCCTTACCGTGTTTCCTAGCAACAAAGTATCTTTTATCATAACATTGATTCTTTGATTGTGGGTTATCAAGATCAACAGCAGGTTCAACTTCTACCTCATTATCATTGCTAGGTTGAGCATCAACATGATCATTATCATTAACATTATCACTAGTTCAATGTTCATTACCAGATTGTGTTTCAGCATCAGAAATAGAGATATCATTGGGATTCTCAGGTGTGTCAGCAATAGGTTCCCTAGAAGCATGCAAAGTCCTATCATTTTTCTTTTTCTTCCTTTTAGAAGGACTAGGTGCATCTATATCATTTCTGTGAGAATCTTGCTCAATTCTCTTAGGATGGCCCTCGGGATACAAAGGTTCCTGGGTCATTTTATCACATCTAGTCATAACTCTAACAACATTATCATTTTTCTTACTATTTAATTCATTGAGCAAATCATTCTGAGCTTTAAGTACTTGTTCTACTTGAGTGGTAACCATAGAAGCATGTTTACTAATGAGTTTAAGTTCACCTTAAACTCTAGACATATAATCACCCAAGTGTTCAATCATATAAGCATTTTGTTTCAATTGTCTACCAAAGTAAGCATTCAAGTCTTCTTGCCTTACCATAAAGTTATCAAACTCATCCAAACATTGGCTAGCAAACTTAGTAGGAGGGATTTCAGCTTTATCATATCTATAGAGAGAATTTACCTTTACTACCTGTGTTGGGTTATCAAGACCACGTGTTTCTTCAATAGGTGATGGATTAAAACCATATATTTCTTCGACAGGCGGTAAATTAAGACCATGTATTTCTTCAATAGGAGGTAAATTTTTAACATCTTCAGCTTTAATACCCTTTTCTTTCATATATTTCTTTGCCTCTTGAATATCTTCAGGACTGAGAAATAGAACACCCCTTTTCTTCGGAGTTGGTTTAGGAATAGGCTCAGGAGTTGGCTCAGGAAGTGTCCAATTATTTTCAGTTGTCAACATATTATTCAATAGAATTTCAACTTCATCCGGTGTTCTTTCCCTAAAAATAGAACCAGCACAACTATCCAGGTGGTCTCTGGAAGCATCGGTTAGTCCATTATAAAAGATATCAAGTATTTCATTTTTCTTAAGAGGATGATCAGGCAAAGCATTAAGTAATTGGATAAGCCTCCCCCAAGCTTGTGGGAGACTCTCTTCTTCAATTTGCACAAAATTATATATATCCCTTAAGGCAGCTTGTTTCTTATGAGCAGGGAAATATTTAGCAGAGAAGTAATAAATCATATCCTGGGGACTACGCACACAACCAGGATCAAGAGAATTAGACCATATCTTAGAATCACGCTTTAATGAGAACGGAAATATTTTAAGGATATAAAAGTAGCGAGTTCTCTCATCATTAGTGAACAGGGTGGCTGAGGGAGTCCTGGATTAGGGGGTCTCCGGACAGCCGGACTATATCTTTCGGCCGGACTGTTAGACTATGAAGATACAAGATTGAAGACTTCGTCTCGTGTCCGTATGGGACTCTACTTGGCGTGGAAGGCAAGCTAGGCAATGCAGATATGTATATCTCCTCCTTTGTAACCGACCTTGTGTAACCCTAGCCCTTTCCGGTGTCTATATAAACCGTAGGGTTTTAGTCCGTAGGACAACAGACAATCATACCATAGGCTAGCTTCTAGGACTTAGCCTCTCTGATCTCGTGGTAGATCTACTCTTGTACTACCCATATCATCAATATTAATCAAGCAGGACGTAGGGTTTTACCTCCAGCAAGAGGGCCCGAACCCGGGTAAAACTTCGTGTCCCCTGCCTCATGTTACCATCTGCCTAGACGCATAGTTCGGGACCCCCTACCCGAGATCCGCCGGTTTTGACACCGACATTGGTGCTTTCATTGAGAGTTCCTCTGTGTCGTCGCCGTTAGGCTTGATGGCTCCTATGATCATCAGTGGTGATGTAGTCCAGGGTGAGACTTTTCTCCCCGGACAGATTTTTGTATTCGGTGGCTTTGCAGTGCGGGCCAATTCGCTTGGCCATCTGGAGCAGATTGAAAGCTACGCCCCTGGACATCAGGTCAGGTTTGGAAGCTTAAACTACACGGCCGATGTCCGCGGAGACTTGATCTTCGACGGATTCGAGCCTCTACCTTGTGCGTCACGCGGTCATGATGAGTACGATTTGGCTCTACCATCAGACAGTGTTCAGGAGATTGCACCGGCAGCCACTCCGACCCTCAATTCGGAGCTAGTTGCGCCGTCCATGGACGGGTGGATGGACCCTGCCACAGAGGCCTTACCCTCATCGGCGATCGAGCCGAACATCGACCTTACTCTGCACGAGAGCAGTGTTGACAAACTGCCGGATCTCTCTCCGGCCACGGACTCCGAACCGCCGGCGCCCGTTCCTAGCGAATCCAATTGGGCTTCGATCATGGAGTTTACCTCCGCGGATATTTTTCAGCACTCGCCCTTTGGCGACATACTGAACTCGTTAAGGTCTCTCTCCTTGTCAGGAGGATCCTGGCCGAACTATGTCTGGTAGGATTGGGATGCGGACGACGAAGAAATTCGCGGTCCACCCACCACCCACTTAGTAGCCACTGTCAATGACTTAACCGACATGCTCGACTTTGACTCCGAAGACATCGACGGTATGGATGACGATGCGGGATACGAAGATGAACCACTGCCCGCAGGGCGCTGGACAGCCACCTCATCATACGATATATACATGGTGGACACACCCAAAGAAGGCAATGGTGACGAGACAGCGGAGGATGACCCCTCCAAGAAGCAAACCAAGCGCCAACGTTAGCGGCGCCGCTCTAAGTCCCACCAAAGCAAAAGTTGTGATACCGGCACATGAGATAATAACACTCCGGATAGTGCCGAAGACAACAACAATCCCCTCCAGCAAGATTTAGAGCAGGAGGATGGAGGAGCCAGCCCTCCTGAGAAAGCGGCATATAGAGAGGTGGAGGATGATAATTACATACCCCCCTCCGAAGACGAGGCAAGCCTCGGCGATGACGAATTCGTCGTGCTAGAGGATCCCGTTGAACAAGAGCGCTTCAAGCGCCGTCTTATAGCCACGGCAAATAGCCTTAAGAAAAAGCAGCAGCAGCTTCAAGCTAATCAAGATCTGCTAACTGATAGATGGACCGAAGTCCTGGCGGCCGAGGAATATAAACTCGAACGCCCCTCCAAGAGTTACCCAAAATGCAGGTTGCTACCCCGACTGGAGGAAGAAGCGTATGACGCGGCTGATCGGCCACCTCGTGGCCGTGATAGAGAGGCATTCTAGCTAAAAACTCAGCGTGCACCTCGGCGCCATTCAAATAAAAAGGCATGGGGAAATACGCCAGACCTGCGAGACGTATTGGAGGACAAAGTAAAACATGCAAGATCAATCTACGGATCACGAGGGCGCGCCACTATGAGAGACGATAAACATCACGCCGGGTACAGTAAAAGTCAATCCGGCCGGGCCGAACACAGCGGGCAAGACCCATTCGAGCTGCGTCGCGATATAGCCCAATACAGAGGCGCCGCACACCCCCTATGCTTCACAGACGAAGCAATGGATCATCAAGTCCCAGAGGGTTTCAAACCCGTAAATATTGAATCATACGACGGCACAACAAATCCTGCTGTACGGATCGAGGATTTCCTCCTCCACATCCACATGGCCCGCGACGATGACTTACACACCATCAAATACCTCCCACTAAAGCTCAAAGGACCAGCGTGGCATTGGCTTAACAGCTTGCCAGGAGAGTGCATTAGCTGTTGGGAAGATCTAGAAGCCGCATTCCTCGACAACTTTCAGGGCACTTATGTGCGACCACCAGACGCCGATGACTTGATCCACATAATTCAGCAGCCAGAAGAATCGGCCAGGCAATTCTGGACACGGTTCCTAGCAAAGAAAAATCAAATCGTCGACTGTCCGGATGCAGAGGCCCTAGCAGCTTTCAAACACAACATCCGCGACGAGTGGCTAGCCCGGCACCTTGGTCAGGAAAAGCCGAAATCTATTGCAGCCTTCACGACACTCATGACCCGCTTTTGTGCGGGAGAAGACAGTTGGCTGGCTCGCAGTAACAATATGTCAAAGAACCATGGTACTTCGGATACCAAGGACGGCAATAGCAGGTCACGTCGCAACAAACATAAGCGCCGCATTAACAGCGATAATACTGAAGATACGGCAGTCAATGCCGGATTCAAAGGCTCTAAACCCGGTCAGCGGAAAAAGCCATTCAAAAGAAGCACTCCGGGCCCGTCTAGTTTGGACCGTATACTCGACCGCTCGTGTCAAATACACGGCACCCCCGACAAGCCAACCAACCACACCAACATGGATTGTTGGGTGTTCAAGCAGGCCGGCAAGTTGATTGACGAAGACAAAGATAAGGGGCCACATAGCGATGACGAGGAAGAGCCCCAGTAGCCGAACACCGGAGGACAGAAGAGGTTCCCCCCACAAGTGCGGACGGTGAACATGATATACACAACCCACATCGCGAAGAGGGAGCAGAAGCATGCGCTCAAGGCCGTATATGCGTTGGAGCCAGTCGCCCCAAAGTTCAACCCATGGTCCTCCTGTCCGATCACCTTCGATCGCAGGGACCACCCCACTAGTATCCGTCATGGCGGAATGGCCGCACTGGTCCTAGACCCAATCATTGACGGATTTCACCTCACTCGAGTCCTTATGGATGGCGGCAGCAGCCTGAACCTGCTTTATCAGGACACAGTGCGCAAAATGGGTATAGACCCCTCAAGGATCAAACCCACAAAAACGACCTTTAAAGGCGTCATTCCAGGTGTAGAGGCCCATTGCACAGGCTCAATTACACTGGAAGTGATCTTCGGATCCCCGGATAACTTTCGAAGCGAAGAATTAATCTTCGATATAGTCCCGTTCCGCGGTGGTTATCATGCACTGCTCGGGCGAACCGCATTTGCGAGATTCAATGCGGTACCGCATTATGCATACCTCAAGCTCAAGATGCCAGGACCTCATGGGGTTATTACAGTTAATGGAAACACATAGCGCTCTCTCCGAATGGAGGAGCACACTGCGGCCCTCGCAGCAGAAGCGCAAAGCACCCTCTCAAGGCAATCCACCAGTTCGGCGTTTCAAGACCCGGACACCTTCAAGCGCGCTCGGAGTAATCGGCAACTAGACCGCCTGGCACAATCTGAGCTCGCATAGCAATGCGGCCCCCACCCCAGTCCCAGCCAAATGGCAAAATCCGTGCCACACGTACATAACTATGCATTAAAAATACCATGGGCACAGGTGGGGAGGGGGGCACAACTACGGCACGCCCCAAGACGTGGCTTAAACCACACTAGGGGCTTCCCGCTTTGTTATTTTTCTCTTTTCAGGGCTTTAATCTCTGGAAACCCTGTCCGGCAGCATGATTGCCGAACACATGATGCAGCAACCAAGGAGGCAGAAAGCTACGTCACACCACGGAATTCCTAGGTGGATTACGATAACGAGTGAAATATTTGCTTTAATACTATTCCTCAGCTTGCCCTTGGAAGGGACATAGTCCTACTTTTTGCTTATCGCACTATCTGTATCATTCTGCTTTAACGCACCCTTTTGAATAAACAATGCATAACATTACGACTATTATTGCATTCTTGTTATATACATGTGTTCATTAATAACGCCTTGCAACCGTACACTTTGGTACGACCAATACACCAGGGGCTTAAGTACCCCACAATATGGTGTGAGAAGTCCGAACACTTTCACAAGTGTGGCACCCCGAACTTATAACATTATATGCATCAGCTCTGAATCATGTCTTTGGTCAAATGTTGGGTTTGCCCGGCTCCTATGTTTTGGTACCTTACGTTCCGCTCTATCGGCTAAGGTAGCGCTAGGAGAACTAATGCGATTGTGCCCCGGTTCTGCTGGGCTAAGCACCTCAGTAGAGAAAGCTAAAACTGACTGTCATGATAAGGCAAGAGACTGGTCGCTGTTCGGCGAGGTTTCGAGTCCCTAAAGACTTATGCCGCTTAGAGCGAGGAGCCGGTCCTGTCCGGCTTAAAGGCGTGTATCGCGCCCCGAATTCGGCCTTTCGAATATCAGGGGCTTCGCCGAAATTTAAAACTATAGAATTTTATGGCTAAGTGAGAGTGATAAGGCATTATTGGTCCAGTTGCCTTGTTCGCCGTGCTGAGCACCTCCCTCGAAGGACCCAAAAATGGGAACACAAGTGCTCAGGTTTATCCCGAACACCCCAACACTCGCGGCATGGGGGCAGAAGCCGAGGACTAGCCATCTCTCAGATTGGATAAACAGCCAAACAGAAGGTAATATTTTAAATTCAAATAAGCGTTGCATAGCGCATATGAAACAAGTTTTCATCATACAGGATCACACGAGCAAGTTTACTCAAATATTACATCCTTTGAACATTCATCCGCTACAAGACGGGCACCCTACAGGACACCCTCATAATAAATTTTGGGGGTGCGATGCTCCTTGCACTACGACGGTCCTTCCTTGATCAGCTTCACAGCGTCTAGCTTGGCCCATTGCACCTTCACGCGGGCGAAAGCCCGGCGTGCACCTTCGATGCAGACAGACCGCTTGACGACTTCCAGCCGTGGGCAGGCGTCCACAAGCCGCCTCACCAGGCCGAAGTAGCTGTTCGGAAGGGCTTCGCCAGGCCACAACCGGACTATAAAGCCCTTCATGGCCTGTTCGGCCGTTTTGTGTAGCTCGACCAGCTGCTTCAGCTGGTCGCTCATAGGCACCGGGTGTTCGGTCCCAGTATACTGAGACCAGAACAGCTTCTCTGTTGAGCTTCCCTCCTCGGCCTGGTAAAACTGTGTGGCATCTGACACGCTGCGGGGCAAATCTGCGAATTCTCCTGGAGAGCTCCGGATTCGGGTAAGTAATAGGTAATTTACTTTCACATGCTTGCTTTGCATATAGAATGCCTTACCCGCCGCTATTTTCTTCATCGCGTCAATCTCCTGGAGGGCCTTTTGGGCTTCGGCCTTGGCACTTTTTGCGCTCTCAAGGGCCACGGCAAGCTCAGACTCTCGCGTCTTCGAGTCAAGCTCCAACGCCTCATGCTTCGTCACGAGAGCCTGGAGCTCTTGTTGCACCTCGCCCACCCGAGCCTCATGCCTTTCCCGCTCGGTGCGCTCCTTGGCTGCTTTATCTTCGGCCTCGGACAACGCTTGCCTTAGGGTCGCCACTTCGGTCGTGGCCCCTGGCAAATTCATGATGATCCTGTCATTTTGTAATCGCATTCTTTTTATACATATCCATAAACTAGGTATTACTTACCTTTGTTCTCCTCGAGCTGCCTCTTGGCAAGGCCGAGCTCGTCCTTGGACCCTTTAAGGTCCTGCTTTAGTGCGGCGACCTCCGCAGTCAGTGCGGCAGATGCCAGCAGCGAAGCCTGCATATGCATATTGACATACTTATATTAGACTCCTGCGATATTGTTTGATCCTCTATTCGGCTTTACTTCGTGAACACCGAACAGAGCATCAGGGGCTATTGTCTATGCGGTAATATTTTTCCTATATTTTAAACACTTACCTCAAAGCCTGTTAGAAAGCTGGCACATGCTTTAGTCAATCCGCTCTTAGCGGACTGAACCTTCTGGACCACCGCCCTCATAATAGTATGGTGCTCCTCGTCGATGGAAGCATTGTGAAGCGCTCCCAGCAGATTGTCCGACGCCTCTGGATGGACAGAGGTCACCGGCACAGGCGTCTCGCCCCTCTTGGAAGGATTCCACCTGCCCGAGTCCGGAACCACTGGAGGTTCCAGCGTGGTGTTCGGCTGAGGGCCGAACTCGGAGCCCTCAGGGGCCTTGTCCCCTCTGCCCCCGGAGTCCGGAAGGTCACCTTGAGGCGCCTCCGAGACTATCTCCCCTCGACCCAGTGCCTCTTGAGACAATACCTCGGCGTCGTCCGCAAGGCAAGGGGAGGTGGCGGTCGGAAGTGGATCGCTATCCATATCCGACGAGCCCAGGGACCCGTCAGACGATACATCGATACGGGCTCGTGGCGGCCTGCATAATCATATTCTGCGTTAGGGAAAGTAGTGCGACAAAGGAATGCTATGAGTTACTCTGGTATCCGAATACTTACGACCTCCCCAGGGGCTTGGCCCTGGGAAACCACTCGTCTTCGCCTTCGGCGGCGGCGGTGGAACAGTTCGGAAGGAGAGTCTTTCCCTTCTTGGACCCTTCGGCCCCCCAGTTGGGGCGGCCTTCCTTTTCTTGTCTCCCCCGCCTGGAGGGGGAGCATCTTCTTCTTCCTCCTCGTCTTCGGGGGAGGAGTGTGCCGCAGAGTCATCGGACGGTGAGTCCGATGACGCCTGGCGTCGGGAACTCTTTCGGGTTCCCTTGGCCTTCTTGGTCTTCTCCGGCACCATGTAAGGAGCCGTAGTCAGCATCTTCGCCAGGAGAGCGTCAGCTGGACCTTCGGGCAAAGGAGCCGGACAGTCGATCTGTCCGGCCGTCTCCTGCCAGTCCTGTCAAAGGTACAGGAGCTTAGATCCCGCATAGAGTCAAACTATGAAAAACAAGTATCCTGTGAGAGGTAAAACAGCTTAACGCGCTGGCTTGGTGCTTCGCGCAGAATCCGCGGTCCTCGGTAGTGGGAGGGGGAACCTCGGCGCTCTTGAATAGTACCTTCCAGGCATCTTCGTGAGTTGTGTCGAAGAGCCTGTTCAGAGTTTGGTGTTGGGCCGGGTCGAACCCCCACAAGTTGAAAACCCGTTGTTCGCACGGGAGGATCCGGCGGATGAGCATGACCTGGACTACGTTGACGAGTTTGAGCTTCTTGTTCACCATGTTTTGAATACATGTTTGGAGTCTGGTTAGCTCTCCCGAACTACCCCAGGACAGGCCCTTCTCTTGCCAGGAGGTGAGCCGCACGGGGAAGTCAGATCGGAACTCGGGGGCCGCTGCCCATTCAGGGTCACGCGACTCGGTGATGTAGAACCACCCCGATTGCCACCCCTTTATGGTCTCCACGAAGGAGCCCTCGAGCCATGTGACGTTGGGCATCTTGCCCACCATGGCGCCTCCGCACTCCACCTGGCGGCCGCTCACTACATTCGGCTTGACATTGAAGGTCTTCATCCATAAGCCGAAGTGGGGCTTGATGCGGAGGAAGGCCTCGCACACGACGATAAATGCCGAGATGTTGAGGATGAAGTTCGGGGCCAGATCATGGGAATCCAGGCCGTAGTAGAACATGAGCCCCCAGATGAATGGGTGGAGAGGGAATCCCAGTCCGTGGAGGAAATGGGTAAGGAACACTACCCTCTCATGGGGCCTGGGGGTGGGGATGAGCTGCCCCTCTTCTGGGAGCCGGTGCGCGATGTCGTCGGGCAGGTATCCGGCTCTCCTCAGCTTCTTGATGTGTCCCTCTGAGGGAGTCCTGGATTAGGGGGTCTCCGGACAGCCGGACTATCTCCATTGGCCGGACTGTTAGACTATGAAGATACAAGATTGAAGACTTCGTCTCATGTCCGGATGGGACTCTACTTGGCGTGGAAGGCAAGCTAGGAAATACGGATATGGATATCTCCTCCTTTGTAACCGACCTTGTGTAACCCTAACCCTCTCTGGTGTCTATATAAACCGAAGGGTTTTAGTCCGTAGCACAACAACCACAACATACAATCATACCATAGGCTAGCTTCTAGGGTTTAGCCTCTCTGATCTCGTGGTAGATCTACTCTTGTACTACCCATATCATCAATATCAATCAAGCAGGACCTAGGGTTTTACCTCCATCAAGAGGGCCCGAACTTGGGTAAAAACATCATGTCCCCTGCCTCCTGTTACCATCCGGCCTAGACGCACAGTTCGGGACCCCCTACCCGAGATCTGCCGGTTTTGACACCGACATTGGTGCTTTCATTGAGAGTTCCTCTGTGTCGTCGCCGTTAGGCTTGATGGCTCCTACTATCATCGATAGTGATGCGGTCCAGGGTGTGAATTTTCTCCCCGGACAGATCTTCGTATTCGGCGGCTTTGCACTGCGGGCTAATTCGCTTGGCCATCTGGAGCAGATTGAAAGCTACGCCCCTGGCCATCAGGTCAGATTTGGAAGTTTGAACTACACGGCCGACATCCGCAGAGACTTGATCTTCGACAGATTCGAGCCACAGCCGGGCACGCCGCATTGTCATGATGGGTATGACCTAGCCCTGCCGCCGAATAGTACCCCAGAGGCCGCGCCCGCATCAGCTCCGACCCTTAGCTCGGAGCCAACTGCGCCAATCGAGGACGGGTGGTTAGACACCGCCTCAGGGGCTGCAGTCTCAACGACGATCGAGCCGAACACCAGCCTAATCCTCTGAGCAGCCCGTGACCCCAATGTGCCGGACTCTTTTTCTGACTCTGAACCGCCCGCGCCCCGGCCAATCGAATCCGATTGGGCGCCGATCATGGAATTCACCGCCGCGGATATCTTTCAGCACTCGCCCTTCAGCGTCATTCTGAATTCACTAAGGTCTCTCTCTTTATCAGGAGAGCCCTGGTCGGATTATGGCCAACAGGATTGGGATGCAGACGACGAAGAAATTCGACGCCCACCCACCACCCACTTAATAGCCGATGTCGATTACTCAACCGACATGCTCGACTTCGACTCCGAATACATCGACGGTATGGACGACGATGCGGGAGGCGAAGAGGAACCACCGCCCACACGGCGCTGGACATCCAACTCATCATATGACGTATACATGGTGGACACACCAAAAGAAGACGACGATGAGGAATAGAAGGACGCTTGTTCCCTCGAGAAGCACTCAAAGGGGTGGCGCAAGCGCCGCCCCAAATCCCGCCTCGGCAGAAATAATGATCATACAGACCCAGCGTTGGAGCAGGGCGAACCACCGCCGGACCATGGCAATACGGAGAATCAAACTGGACAAACCAATTCTGTCAAAGATGATAGTCTGGAAGACATAACGCCGGACATGCACCCGGAGTAGCAGAATGCCCGCCAAAGGCTTGTTGCCACCGCGGGGAGTCTGAAAAAGCAGAAGCAAAGGCTCAAGGCTGCGCAGGACACACTCCAAATCAGATGGAGTAAAGTACTCAACACAGCAGCGAAGTACGGCGGCAATTGCCCCACCAAGAGCTACCCAAAGCGGAAGTTGCTACCTGAATTCGATGAGGAGGCCTCAGACCCCCCACAACCAAAAATTAAAACAACCATCTGGCCGGATAGACGACCTCACGGCCAACATAAAGTGGCAAGCAACGCCGCACATAAGCCAATACGCGGTCTACACGAGGGCTCGCATCAAAAGGAGGGCGAAACCAGATCCATCTATGGACCACGCAAGCGTGCTCCAGCATACGATGCAACACAACAAACATCCGAACAACGCGGTACACCCAGATATCAGGGTGTCGCACCCCCCCTATGTTTCACTGATGAGGTGCTGGACCATGAATTTCCAGAGGGATTCAAACCCGTAAACATAGAGGCATACGATGGAACAACAGACCCTGGGGTCTGGATTGAGGACTATATCCTCCATATCCACATGGCTCAGGGAGATGATCTCCACGCCATTAAGTATTTACCCCTCAAACTCAAAGGGCCAGCTCGGCACTGGCTTAAAAGCCTCCCCGAAAGCTCCATTGGAAGTTGGGAAGAGCTCGAAGACGCCTTTCGGGCAAATTTTCAAGGGACTTATGTCCGACCTCCGGACACGGATGATTTGAGTCATATAACTCAACATCCCGGAGAGTCAGCCCAAAAGCTTTGGAACAGGTTTCTTACTAAAAAGAACCGAATTGTCGACTGTCCGGACGAAGCCTTGGCAGCATTTAAGCATAGCGTCCGTGATGAATGGCTTGCCAGACACCTCGGCCAAGAAAAGTCGAGAACAATGGCAGCATTAACAAGCCTCATGACCCGCTTTTGCACGGGCAAGGATAGCTGGCTAGCCAGATGCGGCACCAGCGACCCCAGTACATTCGAAGTTAGAGATGGAAATAGGAAATCACGGCGCAACAGCAATAACAAACGCCAGAATAAAGAAGACAACAGGAAGAGCACGGCAGTAAACGCCGGATTCAAAAGCTCTCGGCCAGGTCAGCAAAAGCTGCCCTCTAAAGGCGCCAGAGACGAACTGTCCAGCCTAAACAAAATTCTGGACCAAATATGTCAGATCCATAGCACCCCTGGTAAACCCACTAATCATACCCACAGAGAATGTTGGGTCTTCAAGTAGTCCGGCAAGTTCAACGCCGTACACAAGGGGGAGGATACACCAAGCGAAGATGAGGATGAGCCTCTCAAGCAAGACACTGGGGAAGAAAAGAAATTTCCACCAGAAGTCAAAACAGTAAACGTATTACACGTGATCAAGGGAAGAAACAAAACGGCACTCCTAGAAAAATATGCCCAGGGGCCTATCACCGCGGGGTCCTGCCACTGGTCGTCTCAACCGATCACTTTCGACCATCGTGATTACTCAGCAAGTATCCGGCGTGCAGGATGGGCTGCCCTGGTATTAGACCCAATAATTGACAGATACCACTTCACACGAGTCCTGATGGACGGTGGCAGAAGTCTAAACCTGATATACAAGGATACAATCCGCGAAATGGGGATAGACCCAACAAAAATTTGCCATAGCAATACTACCTTTAAAGGAGTAACGCCAGGCCCAGGGGCTCATTGCACAGGCTCCCTGCTACTAAAGGTTATATTCGGCTTCCCCGATAACTTCCGTAGCAAACATTTAACCTTCCACATCGCTCCGTTCCAAAGTGGCTATCAAGCACTACTCGGACGCAAAGCTTTTGCTCGCTTTAATGCAATACCGCACTACACTTCCCTCACACTCAAGATGCCCGGCCCACGTGGCATCATTTCAGTGAACGGAAATATCAAGCGATCTTTGCGTGCCAAAGAGAGTGCGGCTGCCTTGACAGCCGCACACTAAAAATGGCCTCACCAACTAAAGCATTTAACAGGTCGTCAAGACCTCGGACACGGTTAGACGAGTCCGGCGCAGCTATATGTAATTCATACCGGATCAATGGTCACACCCCTATTACAAATATAAGGGGCTCAACGCGCGCAGACAAGTGGCAATTTTTACTCATCTTGAATTATACATGGTTTCTTTAAAAACTATCTTTTTGCACGACAACTTTTTCACCTAAGTTCCTCTCTTTTACAGATGATCATCGTGTTACACCCGTCCAGGATACGGCACAATGGAGACACAGGCGCAGACGTGCAGTAGGGACCCGCTCCAAGGATTCTTTTTAGATTAAGACCCTGCGTAAACCTTTTTTACTGTCTCTTGTTGATACACATCCACCGAATTCTTAGCACAGTTGAGAAGGATGCTAACGTCTTGGCATGTGGCCACGTCAGAATAATGCACGTACCTGGACACAAGGGGCTTCTTACAAAGGGCACTATTTAGGCCCGGTTTATACCATAAAGACCGAATACCTTAGGGAGTGTTCGGCGTCGCGAGTTTGGCCTTATATGCATCAGCTCCGAATCATTGTCTTTGGTCAAATGTTGGGTTTGCCCGGCTCCTGTGTTTTGGTGCCTTACGTTCCGCTTTATCGGCTAAGGTAGCACCAGGAGAACTACTACGATTGTGCCCTGGTTCATCCGGACGAGCACCTCAGTAGAGAAAGCCGAAAACTGACTGTCATGATATAGCGTGAGACTGGTCAACCACTCGATGACCTATCGGAATGTTAGAATTCCTCCGCCTTAACGAAGGGCCGTTTTCCGGCCAGGCATGTACGCACCCCGTGATCGGGAGAGTAAGGAGCCACCAGGGGCTATCTAGTAGCCCCACTGTCAAACTCCTATGGCTAAGTGAAAGTGTTAAAGCATTATAGTCCGGTTGCCTCGTTCGCTACGCTATCACCTCCTTAATAGGACCAAGACGTTGGGTTAAGTGTGAACACACGTTTTTCGCGAGCACCTCCGCATTATATGCGTGGGGGTTGAAGCCGACGGCTGCAATCTTTCAGGTTATACACATGTATACATAAACGGCCGCACAGGAGGCATCATACTACTTTCAGGCAAAAGTATAAACATAGCCTTATAAAACTTCATAAAAGCATTGTGTTTACAATGAGAATACATATCACTCAAACATTATATTCTTCGAGCACTGGGCCTCTATCAAACGAGCACCCTCGAGAACCTCCTCGAAATAATGCTCGACAGCCACTCGGCCTATGGCCGAACCCTGCGCCGCAACGTGGTAGCGTCCATCTCCGCCCAGTATGCTTTAACACGGGCAAGGGCCATCCGCGAGCCTTCTATGCACACCGACCTCTTCATCGCATTAATGCGCGGCACCGCACAAGGGAACTGCCGCACTAAGCTGAAATAGCTGTTTGGCTTTGGCTTTTCCGGCCATAACTGATCCACAATAGACCTCATGGCGAGTCCGGACAACCTATTCAGTTCGGCCCATTCGGCTAGCTGGTCAGTCAATGAAAGCGGACGCTCTGGAACGTTGAATTGCGACCAGAACAGCTTGTCCACTTCACGATCTATCTGACCTTGGAACTACTTGGCCGCATCGGCAGCGCTCGCCGCCAAATCCATATACGCATCTGCCGAACTCCACAACCGATCCAGAGGGGCATACCGTGGATCTCCGAACTTCCTCCGTAACATGAAGGGTTTCCCAGCCGCAATATCCCCGGCTTCCCGCAGCTCCTCCTTCTTCGCTCTCATAGCAGAACGGGTGTCTTTGTCCGCCGTCGTGGCCTTCTCAAGGTCCGTTGCCTTCGCTCGGTTTTCTTTTTCAAGGACCCGGCAATGGTCGGCAGTGTCTTTTAATTCTACGGCCATCTTGGCCATCTTCTCTTGGCTCTCGCAATGTGCGGCCTTCTCGGCTTTCAACTCTTCGGCCGCCTTCAAAGCAGTCGCATTACTAATCCTCGCTTATTCCTTGGCTCGGGCAAGTTCTGCCCGCAAGGTTTCCACGGTGGCAGCTCCATCTGCAGTCACAACATATTAAAGATACTGGCATCATGCTGCTCTTACTATGTGGTGTTCACCAGATAATAACACTTACCCTGTGCCTCATCAAGCCTCTTGTTAACAAGCTCGATGTTGGCGTTTGCCGCATCCAGTTGCCGTTTTAATTTGGCAAACTCACTAGTCCGGCTAGCCACCGGAGCTTCCACCACCTGCACATAGGGGCAGTCTGTTATTTCCTGGGAATATGATCCTCTGTTCACTGCCGTTCTCGACGACAACCAGAGTCTCAGGGGCTACTATCTACACAGGGCACACCTAACATGTGCAGTACTATCACATATTATCTCACGTACCTCAAAGCCTGTCAGTAGACTCATAAAGGCTTCATGTAATCCGCTTTCGGTGGACGAAATTCTCTCCATCACCGTACCCATCAGCGTACGGTGTTCTTCTGAGATGGCCGCTCGCCCCACCAACTCCCTCAGAACGTCCAACCGCACACCAGACGGTGCCGGACTCTTTTGTCTGCTCTCTTCGGGAGCCGGACGCTGGGGACTTTGGGGGTCTATGGGATTATCTTCTGGCCTCACCGGATCCGGAGAGGCCCTCCGCGATGACACTTCGGGGTCGCCCGCTTCTTGAGCGGAGGAGTCCGGGGGAGGCGTTTCGCTCTCCATCATCTCTGAAAGAAGATCCCCCGAAGACGAGCTCAGCTGAGAGGGGCTAAGGCCCGAACTGCAAGATATATGCGGTGGTTATTTTCTCAGAAAAGAGATAGCATACCTTTACTATTAAAGTATTTTGGATCACTTACGACTCGTTGGAGGGCTGATCCCCCCACGGACTTTGTGCGGCAAAAGCACCCCCCGAGGCAGGACCCTCCGTGGGAGACTTCTTCTCCCGTTTGGAGGCTTCGGCTTCCGGATCCTCGGAAGCAGTCCTTTTCCTCCCTCGGTTATTCTCCTTCATGGAGACGCTCATTCCTCGGTTGGAACGAGCAGCGATGGGGGCCCGCATCCGCCCGTATTATCCCCCCCGTATCTTCCTTTGAGGGCTCCGGGCAAGGTGCGACCTCGAGCATCTTTTCCAATACCGGATTTTCCAAACCCTCAGGGAGGGGGGCCAAACACCGAATCATCTTCGCCTTTGTTAGCCAGTCCTGGTCAAAAAGCAAACTCTCAGAAATAACTTCGTGATGAATAAAAGACAGTGTGTTCGGCCAGAGGATTTCTTACTTATTCGGCGGCGCGGTTACTGCTCAGGCCCGCGTCCTCGGTAATATCCGGACACTCTACTTGAGGTCCGAAGAATGACTTGTACATCTCCTCGCGCGTCAGGTCGAGGAAACTTTGAATGGCACGCGATCCCTCTGGGTTGAACTCCCACAAGCGAAGGGGCCGGCGTTTGCAAGGCTGGACTTGACGAACCAGCATAACTTGTATTACCACAAACAAATTAAAATCTCCCTCGAAGAGATCTCGGATGCGGCTTTGCAGTATAGGCACGTCCTTGGCTGGACCCCAGCTCAGACCTCTGCTAATCCATGACATCAGTTGTGGTGGGGGGCCCGAGCGAAAAGCGGGGGCAGCCGCCCACTTGGCACTTCTGGGAGCCGTGACATAAAACCACTCCCGTTGCCATAATTCGGACACCTATGGAAAGGAACCTTTCGGCCATGGAGCTCCTGCCATCTTGCCTATTGATGCACCTCCGCACGCTGCACGTTGCCCCTCGATCATCTTCGGCTTTACTTCAAAGGTCTTGAGCCACAGGCCGAAGTGAGGGGTAACACGGAGGAAGGCCTCACACATGACAATAAATGTCGAGATGTGGAGAAAGGAGTCCGGAGCTAGATCGTGGAAATCTAGCCCGTAATAGAACATCAAACCCCTGACGAAGGGATCCAGAGTGAGGCCTAGACCTCGGAGGAAGTGGGAGACGAACACAACGTTCTCGTTGGGTTTGGGAGTAGGGACGATCTGCCCTCGAGCAGCCAGCCGATGCGAAACCTCGGCGGTCAGGTATCTGGCCTCCCTCAACTTCTTAATGTCCTCTTCCGTAACGGAGGAGGGCATCCATCGGCCTTGAAGACTGGATCCGGACATGATTGAAGATTCGAAGCACCTAACCTGGGCTTTGGGTGTTAGAACTCGAGGCGGGGGAAGGGTTCGATTGAGCATGAGAGGGAAAAAGTGAAAACCTTGCCCCTTTATAAAGAGGGTGAATATCAAGCGTCCTCTCCGTAGCCGTTTAGGACTTGCCTATAATCTAGGAGTCCTAGACACGGTTGGGTTACCCACGACCGCATTTATGAGAATCCCGTAATTGGGGGAACACGATCTCCGCTTCGACAAGACGTGTCAAGAAACCGCCTCGCGTTATGTGTGGAGCTGGTTAAAAGAAACAGGTCGACTAATCACCGGGCCATGACATAACGTCATGCTGCCAAAACAAGCCAGCAAATTAGATATGCAAAAATATTATTCTCTCTACGGTGGAATGTGGAACTTATTTTGCAGGGTCGGACACTATCCTCGTATTCAAATTCTTCTGTGATGTATTCGGAGAAGGAACCCGCCTTGCAATGCCGAAGACAATACTGCGTGCCGGACTCATCGTCATTGAAGCCTGGTTCAGGGGCTACTGAGGGAGTCCTGGATTAGGGGGTCTCCAGGCAGCCGGACTATCTCCATTGGCCGAACTGTTAGACTATGAAGATACAAGATTCAAGACTTCGTCTCGTGTCCGGATGGGGCTCTACTTGGTGTGGAAGGCAAGCTAGGAAATACGGATATGGATATCTCCTCCTTCGTAACCAACCTTGTGTAACCCTAACCCTCTCCGGTGTCTATATAAACCGAAGGGTTTTAGTCTGTAGCACAACAACCACAACATACAATCATACCATAGGCTAGCTTCTAGGGTTTAGCCCCTCTGATCTCGTGGTAGATCTACTCTTGTACTACCCATATCATCAATATCAATCAAGAAGGACGTAGGGTTTTACCTCCATCAAGAGGGCCCGAACCTGGGTAAAAACATCGTGTCCCCTGCCTCCTGTTACCATCTGGCCTAGATGCACAGTTCGAGACCCCCTACCCGAGATCCGCCGGTTTTGACACCGACACCCTCCGTGACGGAGGAGACCATCCACTTGCCTCCCGCTCCGGACATGGTTGGGGAGGGTTGAGGTGGGAAATGCGGACTTGGGCGCTGGAGCTCGAGTGTGCGTAAGTGGATGAGCAAAGGAGGAAGAAGGCGTGGATGAAAAGGTGAATCCTTGTCCCTTTATATGGGCGGCCGAAACCATGCGCCCCCACTAGCCTGGTAAAACTCGCTTATCCCCCAAGCGCCGTAATCGATGGCGCGGTTGGGTTACCCACGCCCGTATTGATGAGAATCCCGTGATAAGGGGACACGATCTCTGCTTTGACAAGGCGTGTCAAAAAACGGCCTCGCCTTATGTGCGGGGCTAGTTAAAGGAAACGGTTCGAATAATCACCGGGCCATGGCATAAGGTCGTGTTGCCAAAATAAGTCAGCAAATTAGATTTGCGGAAATATTATTCTCTCTGCGGTGGTATGTGGAACTTATTTTTGCAGGGTCGGACACTATCCTTGTATTCAAATTCTTCCATGGTGTATTCGGAGGAGGAACCCGCCTTGCAATGCCGAAGACAATACTGCGTGTCGGACTCATCGTCATTGAAAGCCTGGTTCAGGGGCTACTAAGGGAGTCCTGGATTAGGGGGTCTCCGGACAGCCGGACTATATCTTTCGGCCGGACTGTTAGACTATGAAGATACAAGATTGAAGACTTCGTCTCGTGTCCGGATGGGACTCTACTTGGCGTGGAAGGCAAGCTAGGCAATACAGATATGTATATCTCCTCCTTTGTAACCGACCTTGTGTAACCCTAGCCCGTCCGGTGTCTATATAAACTGAAGGGTTTTAGTCCGTAGCACAACAACCACAACATACACTCATACCATAGGCTAGCTTCTAGGGTTTAGCCTCTCTGATCTCGTGGTAGATCTACTCTTGTACTACCCATATCATCAATATTAATCAAGCAGGACATAGGGTTTTACCTCCATCAAGAGGGCCCGAACCTGGGCAAAACTTCGTGTCCCCTGCCTTCTGTTACCATCCACCTAGACGCATAGTTCGGGACCCCCTACCCGAGATCTGCCAGTTTTGACACCGACAGTGGCTATATCATTTAATTTAGTAAGATGTGCCACAATAGTTTCAGATTCATAGCCATAAAAAGGATCAGATTCAACCAAAGTAATTATATCAGGATTACTAGAGAATTCATAATCCTTATCAGTAACAAAGATAGGTGAAGTTGCATAAGCAGGATCATATTTCATTCTAGCATTCAGAGTTTTTTGTTTAAGCTTAGCTAATAATTTCTTAAGATCACTTCTATCATTGCATGCAAGAAAGTCTCTTTTAGTTTCTTCATCCATAACATAGCCCTCAAGCACAATAGGCAATTCATATTTATTAGGAGAGCCTTCATCATCACTGTCATCAATATTATCAGTTTCAATAATTTCATTCTCTCTAGCCCTAGCAAGTTGTTCATCAAGAAAATTCACCAAGTGGCACAATAGTATCAAGCATAGAAGTATTTTCATCATAAGTATCATGCATAGCAGAAGTGACATCATCAATAATATGCTACATATCAGAATTAATAGCAGAAGCAGGTTTAGGTGTCGCAAGCTTACTCAAAACAGAAGGTGAATCAAGTGCAGAGCTAGATGGCAGTTCCTTACCTCCCCTCGTAGTTGAGGGATGCATTTTTGTTTTCGCGTCTTCCAAGTTCTTCATAGTGACCAGCAGATATAAATCCCAAGTGACTCAAAGAATAGAACTATGCTCCATGGCAACGGCGCCAGAAAATAGTCTTGATAACCCACAAGTATAGGGGATCGCAACAGTTCTCGAGGGTAGAGTATTCAACCCAAATTTATTGATTCGACACAAGGGGAGCCAAAGAATATTCTCAAGTATTAGCAGATGAGTTGTCAATTCAACCACACCTGGAAACTTAATATTTGCAGCAAAGTGTTTAGTAGCAAAGTAATATGATAGTATAGTGGCAACGGTAGCAGAAGTAACGGTAGCAAAAGTAATGTTTTTGGTATTTTGTAGTGATGATAACAATAGCAACGGAAAAGTGAATAAGCGAAGAACAATATATGGAAAGCTCGTAGGCAATGGATCATTGATGGAGAATTATGCCGAATGTGGTTCATCATGTAACAGTCATAACATAGGGTGACATAGAACTAGCTCCAATTTATCAATGTAATGTAGGCATGTATTCCGAATATAGTCATACGTGCTTATGGAAAATAACTTGCATGACATCTTTTGTCCTACCCTCCCATGGCAGCGGGGTCCTAATGGAAACTAAGGGATATTAAGGCCTCCTTTTAATAGAGTACCGGACCAAAGCATTAACACATAGTGAATACATGAACTCCTCAAACTACGGTCATCACCGGGAGTGGTCCCGACTATTGTCACTTTGGGGTTGCCGGATCATAACACATAGTAGGTGACTATAGACTTGCAAGATAGGATCAAGAACTCACATATATTCATGAAAACATAATAGGTTCAGATCTGAAATCATGGCACTCGGGCCCTAGTGACAAGCATTAAGCATAGCAAAGTCATAGCAACATCAATCTCAGAACATATTGGATACTAGGGATCAAACCCTAACAAAACTAACTCGATTACACGATAAATCTCATCCAACCCATCACCGCCCAGCAAGCCTACGATGGAATTACTCACGCACAGCGGTGAGCATCATGAAATTGGTGATGGAGGATGGTTGATGATGACGACAACGACGGATTCCCCTCTCCGGAGCCCCAAACGGACCCCAGATCAGCCCTCCCGAGAGAGTTTAGGGCTTGGCGGCGGCTCCGTATCATAAAACGCGATGAATCCTTCTTCTTTATTTTTTTTCTCCCCGAGCACGAATATATGGAGTTGGAGTTGAGGTCGGTGGAGCTCCAGGGGGCCCACGAGGCAGGGGGCACGCCCACAGGGGCAGGCGCACCCCCACCCTCGTGTCTAGGGTGTGGGCCCCCTGTCCTTGATTCTTTGCCAGTATGTTTTATTATTTCCAAAAATAATCTCCGTGGAGTTTCAGGTCATTCCGATAACTTTTGTTTCTGCACATAAATAACACCATGGGAATTCTACTGAAAACAACGTCAGCCCGGGTTAGTTCCATTCCAAACATGCAAGTTAGAGTCCAAAACAAGGGCAAAAGTGTTTGGAAAAGTAGATACAACAGAGACATATCAATGTGCTCTAATATCTTGGGTTCTTAGGTGATGGGTTCACTTCGCAAAGATGAAGGATTAGGGAGAGATTGAACCATGGCCTAATTAATGATGCATGATCAAATTTATTCCCACTAGCAACCCTGGAGAATTTACAATGTGCACCGACCTCTCCTAGTGAATACAAAATATTACGTTGTGCTCACGGAGTTTTCTTCTATAAAAAAATGCCAACAGGCTAGTCTAGCCCGGGTTGGTCTCGGTTTTTAATGGGAGAAAAGGTGGTCCATTGATGTTCTCGAAGAAGGAAATAACAATACAAAGACTAGAGCCGTAGATCTAATGTACACTGATGTAAAGAATTCATCATGCCAATAATTCTTCTTGGAGATTCATCATGCCAATTATTATTCTTGGAGATTGACTTGAATGTATGATGAGGAGTTTCGGTGAAGAAATAAGTTCAAAATGTGGGATTGTATGCGTTGGCTTCATAACGCGCATGACCTCCCTTGGCTGCTCATTGGTGATCTCGATGAGATCCAGTTCTTGCACGAGAAGGAAGGTGGTAATCCTCGGCTGCAACAGTACATGCAAGCGTTTCAGAGTGCAATTGATGAATGTGCTTTAAGATCTTGGGTTCTTAGGTGATGGGTTCACTTCGCAAAGATGAAGGATTAGGGAGAGATTGAACCGTGGCCTAATTAATGATGCATGATCAAATTTATTCCCACTAGCAACTCTGGAGAATTTACAATGTGCACCGACCTCTTCTAGTGAATACGGAATATTATGCCTTGCCTGTCCTGGCTAATGGTGACGCACAATCGAATCACTTAACTGATTACACTCGCGGTTTCATGATTGGGATCAAAGAGTTGTGAAGAAGCCAAAATAGAAATACGCAAGAACAAAGAGATTTAGAGAATGTGATGATTGGACCGATGGATGATATGAACGATGAAAAGAAAAAAGAATTGAATAAGTCATTGAATATCTTCTAGAGCTAGATGAGATACAAATGATGCAGAGATCAAGGGTGAATTGGTTGAGAACGATGACCATAACAACACTCTAGGCATATGCATCGGCGAGAAGGAAAATGAACTTCATCAAAAAGTTTAAAGGTATTGGTGGGAATTGGCTTTGAAGGTACAACATATTTGAATCCACATGAGATGAAAAAGCAGGAAAGGCGGGTGAATGGTTTGGGTGGGCCAGGGCGGGGCTTGGGAGCGGTCCGGACTCCCGCAAATCTCCCCCATGTTTGTCTCTGATTTGCACTAGATCATCGATGGCGCGCGTTGCTGCGCCCGTACATTTTTAAATTAAAATGGTTGGCATTTATAAAAAATAAATAGGGATGCAAAATGTAAGTGCATCTAGTGCCACCCCTAGTTGGTTTTGGAGTATTGACGAGAAACCTAGTTGAGGGATTAATGTGTTTGTGAGAATTGCAGGATAACACAGGTAGTAGTCCCTCATTGATTCGGTTTACCTACCAGAGATGACCCCTAAAAATGTGTGAAGACATTGAAGATAATGGTGGTATGTGAAGATATTCACATTGAAGACTATGACATGAGAAGACATCGCATGAAGTCTTTGGAGCGCGAAAACATAGTTGTTTCGCAATTTCATTTTCTTCTCTGTTGAGTCATAGGAACCACCGTACTGTTAAGTGGGGTCCAAGTGAACAAAGTCAGAGTGACTAAAGTGATGCTCAACCAAATCCTATGTCTTCAAGCAAAGACAATGAGAGCAAATCTTATGCAGAGCTGGATGAGTCAGGTTTACTCGTAGCCCAAGTTAATCTGCCGCGTGTGTTTGAAATCTGACCGTTGGAACATGTGTCAGTTCTTTAGTGACCCAAGGTCATTTCAGACAAATCAGGTTGGGTTGCCTAGTGGCTATAAATAGCCCACCCCTACACCATAAATTGGTGGCTGCTCAGAGTTAGTGCACGGCTTTTGTCGTTTGAGAGCAACCCACCTCCGAAGCTTTTGAGAGAGAGAAATCCTTGCGAGGACAAAGCCCAAAACACCCAGAGCCCAAAGAGTGTTTGGCATCACTGAAGTCTTTCTGTCCGTGTGATCCGAAGACTTGTTACACTTGAGGACTATGAATCCTCCAGCCGGTTAGGCATCGCGTTCTGAGCATCCAAGAGTCATTGTGGATCGTCGGTGAACGAAGTCTGTGAAGGTTTGGAAGTCTACCTTGAAGACTTACCAGAGTGATTGGGCGAGGACTGTGTGTCCTTAGCTCAAGGGGAATAAGGTGAAGACGCGGTCTTCTGAGTTGAATCTTAGCCTCCCCAACCAGACGTACAGTTGTAACAGCAACTGGAACTGGTCCAACAAATACCTATCCTCACCAAGCAACTGGTTCTATCTCCTCCTTCTGTTTACTTATAGTTTGTCTTCGTGAAGTCATTGCCTGCTTGCATTATCTGTTTGACTTCACTGTGTGACTACTTGTTCTGATTGGCTTCATACTATCTTCCATCCTGATCCATACTGCCTAGCTGCTAATAGTCTTCGTGCTTTCACTTCATTGAATACTTGACTATGGCTTGGTTAGTGTAGTCTACCTTCCGATGCATGTTAATAGGTTCATTTCTATCGTTTGTCTTCGAAACTTCCATGTTTTAAAGACTTTCATAAGAATCGCCTATTCACCCCTTCTAGTTGATAACTAGCACTTTCAATTGGTATCAGAGCAAGGTACTCCCTTGTTCTGTGTGATTCGGTTTAACCACCTAGAGTTTTATCTATGTCGACTGCAGGGATAATCAAAGTCTCTGCTGCGTGACCTATCTTTGATGGCACTGATTACCCCTACTAGAAGAATAAGATGCGCATGCATCTTGAAGCCATTGATGTCGATCTATGGTATGTCGTCAAGAACGGCGTTCCCAAGACTGGTGAAGGTGTCACCCCTGCTGATGTCAAGAAGTTCGTTCAACTGGATTCTACTGCCAAGAGGCAAGAACATCATCTGTGGTCATCTGATCAAAGGACAGTATGGCCATGTCAGTGCTCTGGAAACGTCGAAGCTAGTCTGGGACTGGCTCTCCAAGGTCAACGAAGGCGTCTCAACCCAGAGATATCAAAGGATCAGTGTCCTTCACAACCTCTTCAGCCGCTTCAAGAGAAACGACAATGAGAATGTTCAGCTCACGTTTGATCGCCTCACTGACATCACAAGTGAGCTCCATGCTCTCGGCGCCACTGAGATCACCAAGCATGAAAGCGTCAAGACACTCCTGAGATCACTTGACAGCTCATTTGACACCCTAGCCCTAATGATTCAAGAACGCCCTGACTTCAAGACACTTGATCCTTCTGACATACTTGAGAGGCTCAACACACATGAGTTTCAGCTATCTGAGAAAAGAGATATCTATGGTCCCAACTATGGCCGAACTCGTGCTTTGAAGGCAAAGGTTGTTTCCTCTTCTGAAGAAGAATCTGACTGCAGTTCTGGTGATCCTGAAGACATTGGAAAGGAGCTTGCTATGCTTGTGAAGAAGTTCTAGAAATTCACCAAGAAGAAAGGCTTCAGAAAGTCTTCACGATCCATCTCAAGAAATGATGAAGCTTCTACTCATGACCACAAGAAGAGAACATGCCACAAGTGCAAGAAACCTGGTCACTACATCTCTGAGTGTCCATAGTGGGACAATGAAAACAACAACAACAAGAAGAGCAAGGAATATGATTCTGATGACAAGAAGAAGAAGAAATCCTCAAAGTCTTCTTCCAAGTCTTCATCAAAGTCTTCATCACACAAGAAGAGCTCATCTGGCAAGGCTCATGCTTTTGTTGGCAAGGAGATGGATTCAGAGGAGGAGTCTGCTTCTAAGGAGGCGGAGGTGGAGTCTGAGGAGGAGTCCGACTCTGGCGTTGCAAGTCAGGCTCTAGCTACAGCCTACATTGCCAAGTCCATCTTCAACACTGAAGACAATGGCTCCGTCACCTACGCTGATGCTAATGACAAGGAGGACTCTGCTACCACCTACTGCTTCATGGCACGTGGTGCCAAGGTAAACTCACGCGATGCTTACTTTCAAACATCAAGTGAAGATGACTCTGATTGTGAATCGAAACCCAGCTACAAAACACTTGCTAAAATTGCAACTGAACAACAGAAAGCTATGGAACATATTCCAAAACTGTTAGACAAAATCGATGACATGTTGGACGCAGAAATGACCCGATCTCAGTTGACGGTGTCCTGGACTAGGGGGTACTCACCACGTCATCTCCCGGTCTATTAGATTGGGCCGAGGACCCCCATGGCTGTATACTCATGGGCCAGTTCGAACAGCTGTCGCATACATGGAAGATTCTACAAGACTTGGTGATCAAGACAAGGACTCCTCCCCACCGGCGTATTCGGCTAGGACTCTTGTTATCCTAGGCCTCTGGTGCATTATATAAACCAAGGCCAGGCTAGTCGATAGTTCCTATCTACAATCATACCATAGGCTAGCTTCTAGGGTTTAGCCTCTCCGATCTCGTGGTAGATCAACTCTTGTAATACCCATATCATCAAGAATAAATAAAGCAGGACGTAGGGTTTTACCTCCATCAAGAGGGCCCGAACCTGGGTAAACATCGTGTCCCCTGCCTCCTGTTACTATCCGCCTTAGACGCACAGTTCGGGACCCCCTACCCGAGATCCGCCGCTTTTGACACCGACATTGGTGCTTTCATTGAGAGTTCCACTGTGTGTTCGGCAAAAGGTTGATGGCTCGCCTGCAGATCAACTACGACTTCGGCATCTTCGTCACCAGCTCGACTGGTCACCTTGGTTTGACCAAGGACTACGCCCTACCTCCGATCATCATGTTCGGATAAGAGCCTTTATAAACATCAACTCTGATCTCTATCAAGATCATGAAGGAATCATCCAGGGAGCCCGGGGGCTCAACGTCAACATTGCTCTCGGGCGACTGTGCTGTTTTTCTGGACAGCAAACTTGTGTCTGCCGCCACCGCCTCCTCAAGTGTCTTTTTAACGATCTCTTTGGTGGAATTGTGCGGAATTGAGTCTACAACAACCTTGGAAAGTTTCGTCGAGTTCCGATGGAGGAATCTTTGGCAATCCACGATATACCGGAGCCCTGTCAAATCTGGACGGGAATCTGGATGAGTTTAGGGCGTGGTGTCCAACTTCTAGCTCGGACATCCTTTGGAAGATCCAACCGTTGATCGGCTGCGGAATTCCTATATCTACCACCTCTCAAAATTTTAGCTTGATCCGACCGTCCAAACTCCGGGAACCTTCCGATTAGTGCGTCACTTTTCGGATATGTTTTCTACGCGAAAACGAATCCGACCCGAGTTCGTCTTTTCTATGAACGGGATTTCGGACATCCCTTTTGAAGGAAGTTTTGTATGAGATATTGTGTTTTGTTCCCGAACACATCCCACTAACTTTAAGATCTTTTGAACATGATCTTCAACATCATGTTGGTGTCAAACCAGTCCGGTAATATTGCTCCACGGCTGTCGACCTGCGCTAGACACGTCGTCACTTTGTTGTGCCGAGCTCAACCTCTTCGAATCATCATCTCGGCAAGCCGAACAAGAGTCCGGCATCGCGAAGGATAAATCATCACCAACATCGCCGCCCCACGGATTACACGGAGCTGGCATACCGGCATCGCCGCACGGTCGCTTCATCAAGCCGGCATCGACCATGTCACGACCTGCATCGGCAGGGCCGCACTATTGCTTCTTCAAGCTGGTGTCCATCACGCCGACCTACTTCGACTCATCGGCTGACATCGAGGCTTCGACATCTCGGCTGGACCGGGGGCTTCGCCATCTCTTCATCAACCTACTCCGGACACTTCGGTGTCACTAGCCGACCAGCTCCGTCACGTTAGTTGGACCAAGGGCCTTGCCTCGACGAGCCAACCTTTGCCAGTATTGCCATGTCGTCATTTTATCGCCCATCAGGCAATGGGTGTGCGGATCGGATCCCAATTTTGGGAATCACCTTCCTTCGGATTGCTACAACAAATAAACCAGGTGCTATTAATCCAAATATTTTTTGCTTGTTTGGGTTCATTTTTCCCAAGGAATTATTACTCTGGTTTGTCCATCATATGTACACAGGTCTATCAAATGGTGGCCGCATTAACGACAGTCGCATGGTGGTTCGGTCAGTTTCCGTACATAGTCCGGCGAATGCCGCATCCGGAGCTCGGACCGACTTGTGAATTCAGGCTTTGACACGCCTTTACCGCATCACGCCGACGCCCTGCATCGACATTGATTTCGGCGCCATGCCATATTTCTTTTATTACTCACTTTTCATAAATTATTTATTATGCAACGATTTTTTTAATTATCATTATTACTATTATCTCTGGTTTGCACTATTTTTTGTGCACAGAAAATGATCCGGGGACTTCGGCGTCACTCTGCCGGTCTGCATTGACTGTGCTATGTCACCACTTCGGCGTGTTGAGCTCTCCGCTTCGCCACCTCGGGACCGGCTTGGGGGATGGAACCTTGTCCCGCATCAAGCTCGGACCGCGTCATCAATACCGAACACATTAACTAGCTAAGTCGCTTTCATGCTCAAAGCTTTAATTTCTAACTTGTGTTCGGTTCGACCAAGCATTATACTTTTTTGGAAAAAAGCTGCTTGTAAAAAAAATTCCTTGTCCAAACTTTGTTTGTGACGCATAAATTCAAATACCCAATTCATTTGGGGGCTTCCTTCATGAAGCTTTTCCTCTTGCATATGATTATACTTGTACGGCTTCGTTCCTTATTCGTGTATTACGCCACAATATGCACCATATTGACTTAAGCGATTTGCAAGCTGGGTTGCCTCGCTCCTGTGTTTACCCCTACGTTCCCGATTGTTCGGCTAGGGAGTAAAGGGAGCACCTCTGCGATTGTCACGATCGGGTCATCCTAGCCGGACCTCAGACTGGGTGAGGCCGAAAGCTAGCGCTCTTATAGTTTTCAATGATGGTCGGCACACAACGGAACTCATGAGTACAAAAAATCTATTGCACAAGTCTCATAATAACAATGAGCACCGAAGAAAGGTATCGGTGGGGGTACTATTTTCTTCGAAGATGCTTCTTACACTTCGCAGTAATATAGCATAAGTTCCCTGAGCACGCTTTGTCTGTTACAGCCTTATGGCCTGATTGCCTGGTAATTGGAAACACCATCGATATTCTCGACAGATGGAGTACATAACACTTTTAGGTCCTTGACCAAAGAGGGAGAAGCCGACGGTCGGTTAAGACGCGTTTAAAGTTCGGTTGAACATAGATATGATATAAGTACTTCGGTACATGTAATCATTCTTTTACCCAAGTCACTTGGGGGCTCTTAAATTTATATGAGCCGTTTTATGATAAGTGTTCTTCTTCTTAGTCATTGCAAAGTTTTATTATTATTATTATTATTATTATTATTATTATTTATCATTCCTTTTTCCGACACAAGTATGTGGTCACTAGCTGAGGAGCCTAATTTCTCTCTCGAAACAGCTAGAGTTTAGTATGCTAAACTGGCCTAATGAGAAGTACTCCGCCTTCGGGATAGGAGGTTGAAGCCGTAGGCTGACCCACTTGAAGTCTTGAGATAGGATGTGTCATGTTAAAGCACGGCAGAAGCACTTTTTTTTCTAGTCCAATTTTCGGATTGGCACCGAACACTTGATCTAGTTCGGACATTAAACTTTTGAATAAGTTTTTTGGCTTTTCGAGCCTATGGCACTTTTAACTATTTGTGCTTTTCCAGCATTAGTCTCGCAGTGCAACGCCGGACACCTTTAGGGATTCGGCAAAAACATTCTCGGATATTGCTATATATGCATCGGTTTCGAATTGTGTCTTCGGTCAATAGTTGGGTTGCCTGGCTCCTGTGCTTTCCTCCTACGTTCCGCTTTGTTCGGCTAGGTGTGCAAAGGGAGAACCACTGCGATTGTGCTTCCAGCTCGCATGGTCAAGCACCTCAGTGGAGAAAGCCGAAAACTGACTGTCATAATAGGCATAAACTGATCAGCGATCCGATGACTATGTTAAATGACGGGCCGTTCATAACATTAGCCGAAGTGTTTACGGCTTGACCTCGACTATCGCCGGACACTACCGGGGGCTGTTAACTGGCCTCCCAAACTAAATCCTCGATATTTTGCTCTTACATTCGAGCTGAGGTTTCATGATCATGCTTAGCATGACAACCCAAAGAATGGAACCGATAGCGGGACTATTTTCTTTGGAAGACATTTCTTCTGTTAAATAGTAATATAACATATCTCTCTGCGTACCTTAGTTTATAAAACTGTGTGGCCAGATTGCCTTGTTTGTCGTAAATCTTTGCCCTCATAAAGGCTTTATAAAGTAGGACAAACACTCCTCGGCTACTGGCCGAGGAGGTGGAAGCCGATGGTCGGTCAACAAAGTTTTGTACAATGCGGATCCGAGCATTAATGACGTAAAGTACTTGGATACATAGAGTCATTACATATAATTTTTGATTTTACTATGGATATCGATCCTTAATTCGGCCACCCATGCCCGCATTAAGGCTCGGGGGCTACTGGGCTTCGGGCTTATTATTTACAAATATTACAGGGGCACAACGATCCCCTGATCTGGTGTTGCCACCCGACCAATGTCTCGGGGGCTACCGCATTGGCAATCCAGTGCAGAAAATTTAAGTGTAATACAGTTTCCGAGGAGATTTTGATCCTCAGGTTGGCCTGCCACACCCAACCTGAGTCTCGAGGACTAAGCACGCCGCTTTTTGTGTCCCAAAGTATTCTGCCGAGCTAGGACTTGATTCTCAGGCCAATTTTGCAAATCAACCTGAGTCTCAGCGGCTACTGGGATCAGCGGTCTTACGTCATCTTTCAGGTGCATCTCGGGCTTTAGACCGATACACACCTTGAGGGCTACTGGCTATATATCTCGTCAGAGAATAAATTGCACCAATAAAATATATTGACAAAAAAATGGCCCACGATCGGGGTGGTGCACCACCTCGGAAGCAGTCTGGCATAATGCTCGGGCGCTAGTGGCTGGCTCCATAGAGGGCATTTCCAGCATTAAGCTCGGCTAAACTCCTTCAACTCTTTTGGACCAAGACGATCTATGACATCTTGGATATAGTCCGGCGTTGGAGCTTGGACACAGTCCGGCGTTGGAGCTCGGATACATTTCGGCGTTAGAGCTCGGAAGCAGTCCGGCATTGGTGCTCAGCTGCAAAAGATACCTCGAATGCAGTCCGACGTTAGAGCTCGGACGCAAGAGGACACTGCCTCCCGGGAACAACTTCAAACCTGAGGTGTGGCATAAAAATAACAAGGCATTGATAAAGGCCGGAAACTTAAAGGGGCTCCTCGGATACCCGACGTGTAACCTCGTCGAATGCATTTCGGCGATCCTCAAGATCGAAGATGGGAAGATTTGTTGAACCAGTTTCCAAGACCGACGACCGAAGATGAAGAATAGTTCGGAAGAATTGAGGAGCGTCTCTAACTTGAAGACCGGTTCAGGGGGCTACTGACAGTGTCCTGGACTAGGGGGTACTCACCACGTCATCTCCCGATCTATTAGATTGGGCTGAGGACCCCCATGGCCGTATACTCATGGGCCAGTTCGGACAGCTGCCGCATACATGGAAGATTCTACAAGACTTGGTGATCAAGACAAGGACTCCTCCCCACCGGCGTATTCGGCTAGGACTCTTGTTATCCTAGGCCTCTGGTGCATTATATAAACCGAGGCCAGGCTAGTCGATAGATCATATACATACAATCATACCATAGGCTAGCTTCTAGGGTTTAGCCTCTCTGATCTCGTGGTAGATCTACTCTTGTACTACCCATATCATCAATATTAATCAAGCAGGACGTAGGGTTTTACCTCCATCGAGAGGGCCCGAACCTGGGTAAAACTTCGTGTCCCTTGCCTCCTGTTACCATCCAGCCTAGACACACAGTTCGGGACCCCCTACCCGAGATCTGCCGGTTTTGACACCGACATCAGTCCTTAATTGAAGACATAAAAAATCTTCATGTTAAGTATGCGGAACTTGAAAGTCGTCATGAAACGCTCTCAACAACTCATGAAAAGCTTTCCTACGATTATCTTCAAAGGAAGCAAGGACTTGAGAAATTGAGAGCAGTTCATGAAGATCTTCAAAAAGAAAACGAGTCACTTTGTGCTCAACAGACCAGTCCCGCTCAGGAAGAATTTGAACCACCATGTCTAAAATGCCTTGAGCGTGATAACACCACTTCTGTTGCTGAATGTTCTACTGTTGCTACTATTGCAATATCTTCAACTGTTGATGTGGTAACTATCCCCTCTGTTGAGGATGCCACTGCTATTGCTGATGAAAATGCTAGGTTGAAGACATTGCTTGAGACAGGGATGTACAAAAGTCTCAAAGGGCATCAAACATTATGTGATGTCCTCAAAAAGCAGATTCTGAACCGAAACCCTAGGAAAGAGGGTGTTGGGTTCGAGAGGAAAATGAATGTTGATGGTTCTTACTAGAAGCTTGAGCAGTACCCCAAAACCACATGGGTTGCTGCAAAGGAACCTTCAGTGGATCCATCCACCCTATCTGGCTTCACTTGTGCTAACCCTATTATCATTGATGAATCCTTTGATGCAAATTATAAACTGTTTAAGAATCAGAATGGTGAAGTGTTTGCCAGGTATATTGGTATTAACTGCAGGAATGGGCCACCTATGAAGAAAATCTGGGTGCCCAAAAGGTGTCTGGAAAATCTTCCTATGAATGTCATCATGACACCACAAGGGAAGAAGACAAACCCCAGACCAAAGGCTTCATATGGTCCAAAGGCTTCATACAGACACATGACTCACCTGAGTCACCCTAACACCAATGTTTTGTAGGAAAATCATACTCAAACTTATGAATATGAGCGTGGATCATCAAACCAATATATTCATAAGACTAAGAACTACTCTGCTTATTCATATGCGTACTATTCGCCTCCTGCAAAGGCTATTTGCTAGGGCCCCAAAGCCAAAGTTCTCAGATGTTGCACTTAGACTCATTGCTTGAAAGCCACCCTGAAGATGTGGGTGGTTAAGAAGACTTAACTCTCTTTTGTAGGGAAAGGTCTCCAGCCAGAAATCAAAGGCATCAGATGCTATTGCTGGGGACCTAAAACATCTTGTGGGGAGCAAGATAAAATGCCCGAATGGTCTTATTATGTATTTTGTTCCTGAGTCACTTGTCACTTATCCTATCAGTCCTAACCTGGATTTGAGCTTTCATAATCCACTTGCTCGTCAAATGTTTATGCTTCACAATACTCTTCGTGAAGACTATCCCCCTAACTGCACTGTAGGGTATGACACCAGCTGCTTTAGAATGGATTATGGATAGCGGATGCACTAATCATATGACTGGTGATCGAAGTCTTCTCATGGACTCAACCTTACGTCCATCGGACAAGAGTCACATCACAGTTGCTGACACTAGTAAAAGCAAGTCTTTGAAGGGTATCGGAAAGATGATTTGTAAATGGTAGATTTCTCAGCAGGACCACAGCTTGCCGTATGTCTTCTTGCAAAAGCTTCAGAGTGCTAGCTCTGGCATCGGAGGCTAGGGCATGCTAGCATGAGGAACTTGCATACTCTCGCAAAGAATAAGCACGTCATAGGCATCGAGGGCGTCAAGTTCAAGAAGGATCACTTATGCGGTGCCTGCGAAGCTGGAAAGATGATGAGGGCCAAGCATCCCTCGAAGACAATCATGACAACAACTCAACCCTTCAAACTGCTACACATGGACCTATTCGGCCCTACTCACTACTCTACTCTCACTACTAGTGCTTGTCTCTATGGCTTCGTCATTGTTGATGATTATTCAAGATATACATGGGTGCACATAATCCTCTACAAGACTGAAGTGCAGGATGTCTTCAGACGCTTCGCCAACCGTGCCATGAACAATTATGGCGTCAAGATCAAGCATATCAGAAGTGACAATGGCACAGAATTCAAGAACACCGGCCTCGTCACTTATATTGATACATTGGGCATCACTCATGATTTCTCAGCTCTGTACACGCCGCAGCAGAATGGCATCGTGGAGCGCAAGAACAGAACACTCATTGAGATGGCTCGGACGATGCTTGATGAATACAAGACTCCAAGAAAGTTCTAGTCCGAAGCCATTGATACTGCATGCCATTTCATCAACCGTGTTTATCTTCACAAGCTTCTGAAGAAGACATCCTATGAACTCCTTACTGGTAAGAAGCCAAATGTCAGTTACTTCAGAGTTTTTGCTGCTAGGTGCTGGATCAAGGATCCACGACACACTTCAAAATTTGCACCGAAAGCACATGAAGGTTTTATGCTTGGTTACAGAAAGGATTCTCACTCCTACAGAGTCTTCAACCTCTTTCACTATAAAGTGGTTGAAACTGTGGATGTGCGGTTCGATGAGACTAACGGCTCGCAAAGAGAGCACCTGCCAAATGTGCTAGATGAAGTTCCACCCAGTGAATCCATCAAGATTATGGGAACTGGAGAAATCATACCGTCTGAAGCTCAGGCTAAAGAGTAACTTATCATTTCTGCACCTAATCAACCTGAAGACAATGCGTAGCCTGAAGACAATCCTCCTAATGATGACAATGATTAGCAAGAGCAAAATCTTCGTCCAGTTCATCCTTGTGTTGCAAATGAAGTACAGATTGAGAAGATAATTGATAGCATCAATGCACCTGGTCCACTCACTCATTCAAGAGCAACACAGCTAGCAAATTTCTATGGGCACTTTGCATTTGTCTCAATATCTGAACCCAAGAAAGTTGCTGAAGCCTTCATGGAACCTGAATGGATTCAAGCTATGCAAGAAGAGCTTCAATAGTTCGAGCTGAACAATGTGTGGGAATTGGTCAAGCATCCTGATCCTCGTAAACACAATATCATAGGCACTAAATGGATATATTGCAACAAGCAATATGAGCATGGTCAAGTTGTCGGAAACAAGGCTTGTCTCGTTGCTCAAGGATACACTCAAGTTGAAGGAATTGACTTTGATGAAACATTTGCTCCCGTGGCTAGGCTTGAAGCCATTCGCATACTGCTAGCCTACACAAATCATCATAACATCCTTCTGTATAAAATGGATGTGAAGAGTGCCAACCTCAATGGCAAGATTGAAGAAGAAGTGTATGTTGCACAACCTCCTGGCTTTGAAGATCCAAAACATCGTGATATGGTATACAAGCTCAATAAGGCACTGTATGGCCTCAAACAAGCCCCTCGCGCTTGGTATGACACACTCAAAGATTTTCTGAAGAGCAAAGGCTTCAAACCTGGTTCCCTCGATCCCACACTCTTCATGAAGACATATGATGGTGAACTGTTTGTGTGCCAAATATATGTGGATGACATTATCTTCGGTTGCACTAATCAAAAGTACAGTGATGAGTTTGGACACATGATGCAAGAACAACATCAGATGTCCATCATGGGTGAGCTGAAGTTCTTCCTTGGTCTTCAAATTCGTCAGCAAAGCAACGACATCTTCATATCTCAAGAGAAATACCTCAAAGCCTGCCTGAAGAAGTTTGGAATGCAAGACTGCAAGGGATACACGACGCCAATGCCAACCAAAAGTCATCTGGGTCTTGATGCCAATGGTAAAGAGTTTGATCAAAAGGTATACCGCTCCATGATTGGTTCTTTACTTTATTTATGTGCATCTAGGCCAGATATAATGCTTAGTGTTTGCATGTGTGCCCGATTCCAAGCGGCGCCAAAGGAATCGCATCACTTAGCTGTGAAGCGAATTCTTTGATATTTGGCCTACACCCCAACATTAGGATTATGGTATCCAAAGGGCTCAGAGTTTGATCTAGTTGGATTCTCGGATGTTGATTATGCTGGTGACAAGGTGGATCGCAAGTCTACATCACGCACATGTCATTTTCTGGGACGATCACTTGTCAGTTGGTCTTCAAAGAAGCAGAACTGTGTATCTCTCTCCACTGCTGAATCTGAATACATTGCTGATGGATCTTGCTACGCTCAGCTTCTATGGATGAAGCAAACACTCAAAGACTATGGTATCCATCTGAAGCAAGTACCACTCTACCGCGACAATGAAAGCGCCATCAAGATTGCCAACAACCCAGTTCAACACTCGAAGACAAAGCACATTGAAATTCATCATCACTTTCTCAGAGATCATGTCATGAAGGAAGATATTGATATCATTCACATCAACACTGAAGAGCAACTGGCAGATATATTCACCAAGCCCTTGGATGAGAAAAGGTTTTGCAAGTTGCGGTGTGAGCTAAATATCTTGGAATCCTTAAATGTTCTGTGATTAGGCACACATCCTAACACTTATGCATGTTGATGACTTAGATGTGCAACACATGAAGTAACATATATCTTCAGTTAATTAAGATTTACAATCTAAGTGTGAATACATTAACGCGGAATTTGACTTCGGAGCGCCACGATAATTGTGCGCCGTGTCTGGGTCTAATACTTCCTATACGGTGGGTAACGCCACCACCAAACTTTTGTTTGGAGTGTTTTCTGTTGGCGTTACATTTGCAAAGTCTTCGCATTTGGTTTGTCTTCAATATTGGCATGACTTCATGTTTATCTTCACAATGTTGATTTGGTCTTATTCTGATATATACATAAGTTAGTGTTCTGTCCTCTACAACATTCACTTATAGCTATGTCTTCTCATTTGAATCTTTTAAACTAAGTGAATGTGATCGGGCCCTAACCTCTCTATGCTTCCCTCTCAAATCTATCTATCCAAATCATATGCATTCTATTGAAACCGTCAAATGTCTTCTCTGCGTCCTTGTCAGCAGAAGATATAGAGACAAACATTAAATCTTTTTTAAATGCTCAATCCTTATTGCCTGAAACTCGGAGAAGCGGGAACGACCACCCAGCAATCCAAGCATGCGTGGGAACATGGAACAACTTCCAATGTGTTGCATGTTCGCCATGTGTCCCTTAGATGTGAACTACCAGGGGCACCTGCGTAATTGCGTTGTGCTGTCCCTGTCCTTATAAATACACACCGCACCCGAGTCATTATCTTTTCTTCCACCTCTCCACAAACCCTAGCGCCACTGCTAGCTCTCGACGATGCCGGCGGCAAAGCGCTTAGCTGCCGCGACCTCACCGACGCCGTCCTCACGCCGGCCGCGGACATCGTCTTCTTCGCCGCCGCCGTAGGTGTCCTCCGTCGCCAAGTTAGGGCACGAAAGATCGAATTGCTCGACCTCATCTTCTACTCCGTCTAGCAGTTCATCTTGTGGTATATTAAAACTCTCCTTTTACTATCTTTTTGATCCGATAGATTCATCCTTTTCAACCACAAGTGGTTTCTGTCTCTACAAATTTGGATCTATTCTGTTCTGCATCTCATAACATGCCTTGTATATTCACTTATGCTTCACACACAATTAGATTCCTCACTTGTACTTATTCTTGGATTCGTACAAATCTGGAACCAACTCTCATCATATAAGTGAATGTCTTCGCGCTATGAGGTCAATGTCTTCAAACTGATTTATCTTCAAAATCTTCTGAGAATGCATATGACCTCTTCCCCTTCCCTCGCATCTCTAATGTTGTCATAGGTACATGTCCGTGGGAGAATCCGTTATTTCTCATAGTCTGCATTCATATCCAGAGTTCTTACAGTGTCACATCAATTCTCCCGAAGCCAGTTCCTGTCTGACCAGCTGACGGAAGCCATTGCAAGTTCTGAAGCCATTCAGTCTGAACTTCATGGCAACAGAGAAATCAGTCAGGGAGGGCGGCAGACAGCGCCGTGGGAACACAGCTGTCTTTGTCAAAACCGGCGGATCTCGGATAGGGGGTCCCGAACTGTGCGTCTAAGGCGGATGGTAACAGGAGGCAGGGGACACAATGTTTACCCAGGTTCGGGCCCTCTCGATGGAGGTAATACCCTACTTCCCGCTTGATTGATCTTGATGATATGAGTATTACAAGAGTTGGTCTACCACGAGATCGTAGAGGCTAAACCCTAGAAGCTAGCCTATGATTATGATTGCTGTTGTCCTACGTACTAAACCCTCCGGTTTATATAGACACCGGAGGGGGCTAGGGTTACACAGAGTCGGTTACAAAGGAGGAGATCTACATATCCAAATTGCCAAGCTTGCCTTCCACACAAAGGAGAGTCCCACCCGGACACAGGACGAAGTCTTCAATCTTGTATCTTCATAGTCCAACAGTACGGCCAAAGTATATAGTCCGGCAGTCCGAGGACCCCCTAATCCAGGACTCCCTCAGTAGCCCCTGAACCAGGCTTCAATGACGATGAGTCCGGCGCGCAGATCCTCTTCGGCATTGCAAGGCGGGTTCTTCCTCCGAATACTCCATAGAAGATTTCGTTCACAAGGATAGTGTCCGGCTCTGCAAAACAAATTCCACATACCACCGTAGAGAGTACAATATCCCACAAATCTAATCTGCTGACAAATTTCATAGCGTGACATCACGCCATGGCCCGGTCATTATTCGAACCGTTTTTCTCAACCAGCTACTGCACATATTGCGAGGCGGTTTTCTTGGTACGTCTTGTTGAAGCAGAGATCGTGTCCCCTTATCATGGGATTCTCATCAATACGGGTGTGGGTAACCCAACCGCGCCTGCTGGCATGACTCCTCAACTTTAGGCAAGTTCCGAACGGCCATGCGGAGGACGCTTGATAGTCATCCTCTTTATAAAGGGGCCAAGGCCTGTCCTTTTCTTCTCGCACTCGATCCTTCCCCTCCCCCACCTCGAGTTCCAACACCCAAGGCTCAGGCTAAGCGCTTCGGACCTTCAACCATGTCTGGATCCAACCTTCAAGGCCGGTGGATGGCCTCCTCTGTCATAGAGGGGGGCATCAAGAAGCTAAGGGAAGCCAGGTATCTGACCGCCGAAATCTCGCACAGGCTGCATGCTCAAGGGTAGGTCATCCCCACTCCCAAACCCAATGAGAGTGTCGTATTTGTTTCCCACTTCCTCCGAGGGCTAGGCTTTAGTCTTGATCCCTTTGTTAGAGGGCTTATGTTCTATTACGGGCTTGATTTTCACGATCTAGCCCCAGATTCCATCCTTCACATCTCGTCGTATATCGTCGTGTGTGAGGCCTTCCTTCGCATCACCCCACACTTCGGCTTATGGCTCAAGACCTTCAATGTGAAGTCGAAGATGATCAATGGGCGACACGCAGAATGCGGAGGTGCCATAATAAGCAAAGGCGCCGACCCTCCATGGCCAAAGGGTTCCTTCCCGGAGGTGTCCAACTTATGGCAACGGGAGTGATTTTACATCACAACTCCCAGAAGTACTAAGTGGGTAGCTCCCCCTGCCTTCCGTTCCCCCCCCCCCCCCCCCCCCCGCTACAACTGGCGTCATGGGTCAACAAGGGGCTGGACTCGGGGCCAGTTAATGATGTGCCGACATTGCAAAGTCGCATCTGAGATCTCCTCAAGAGGGATGTCAGTCTCGTCAAGGTAATGCAAGTTATGCTAGTTCATCGGGTCCTGCCATGCCAACGCCGTTCTCTCTGTATGTGGGAGTTCAACCCGGAAGGACCACAAACTATTCAGCAATTCTTCGTCATGACGCTCGAAGGGATGTATGGATTGTTCTTAGGATCACGAATAAAGTGTCCGGACACCACCGAGGATGCGGGTCTAAACTGCAATCTTCTAGATACCCATGTAAGTAATTCTGCGGCCGAACACGTCGTCTTTTCATTTGTCATAACATCATTCTGAAAAAATTGCTCTTGGCCAGGACTGGATAATAAAGGCGAAGATGATCAGGTGTTCGGCCCCCCTTCCCGAAGGCTCACTGGATCCTGTACTAGCCAGGATGCTTGAGCATGAACTTTATCAAGTGCCATCAGGGGAAGATAAAGGGAGGAATAAAGAAACCGAAAGCGTGCCTCACGCATTACTCATCCAAACCAGGGGAATTAGTGTATCCGCGAAGGAGGATACTCGGGGAGAAGAATCTAGAATCCCCTCTCCCCAAGGAAGGAAAAGGACCACCTATGAAGACTTGGAAATGAAGGTTTCCAAACGAGGGAAGAAACCTTCGCCAGGGAACCCTGCCCCGAAAGGCGTCCTTACCACACAGTGCCCTCAAGGGGGCCATCCCTCCACCGAGCTGTAAGTGACTCAAGAGTACTTTTGGTAAATATATCCTGCTTTATCTCCGAGGACAATAACCGAGACATATATCTTGCAGTCCAGCTCGTAGCCCTTCTCAATAGAGTTCTTCTTTGGGGGATCTTCTTCCGAAGATGATGGAGAGCGAAACGCCTCCCCCTGTCTCCCCGCCTCCTGGGGCGGACGACCCTGAGGTGTCATCACGGAGGATTTCTCCTGATCCACCGAGGCCAGAAGTTAACCCGTCGGCCACCCGAAGTCCGGAGCATTCGGCTCCTAAGGAGAGCAACAGAAAGAGTCTGGGACTGTTTGGTGCACAACCGGACGCACTGATGGGTCTTTTGGAGCAAGCGGCTATCTCAGAGGCGCATAGTACTTTAATGGGTACGGTGGTTGAGAGGATTTCATCCGCCAAAAGTGGGTTGCATGAGGCTTTTATGAGTCTTCTAAGAGGCTTTGAGGTACGCAAAGTAATATATGAATTTTTGACGGTACTACACATGCTAGGTGTGCTCTATACAGATAGTAGCCCCTGAGACTCTGGTTGCTATCCCGAGGCGGCAAACAGAGGATCATAGTCCCAGGTAATGATCGCACTGCTTTCATGTGCAGGCGGCTGACGGTACGGTGGCTGGCCGGACTGCTGAGTTTGCCGGATTGAGGCGGCAACTTGATACGGCAGATGCCGACATCGTGCTTGTGAACAAGCGGCTTGACGAGGCACTGGGTATGTGTTCTCTAGTGGTCAATAGATATTAAGAGGAGCATGATGCTAGTATCTATAACATGCTGTGACTGCAGATGGAGCTGCCGCCATGGAGACCCTTCGGGCGGAACTTGCCCGAGCCAAGGAACAAGCCAGGAGAAGTGATGCGGCCGCCCTAAAGGCGGCCAAAGAGTTAAGAGCCGAACGGGCTGCTCATCGCCAGAGCAAAGATAAAATAGCCAAGATGGCTGTTAAGTTGAAGGATGCCGCCTACCAGTATGAGTTTCTTGAAAAGGAAAGCCAAGCGAAAGTGGCGGACCTGAAGAAAGCCATGGTAGCAGCCAAGGAAACCCGCTCTAAAATCAGAGCGACGAAGGAGGAGCTCCGTCAGGCCGGAGATATCATGGCTGGGAAGCCCTTTTTGTTGCGAACGAAGTTTGGAGATCCGAAGTATGCCCCTCTAGATCAATTATGGAGTGCTGCACACACGTATTCGGACCTGGCAATGAGTGCTGCTGATGCGACTAAGTTTTTCAAAGATCGGAAAGATCATGAAGTGGAAAGATTGTTCTGGCCGTAGTTCAGTGCTCCAACGCGTCCGCTGCTGTTAAATGAGCAAATGGCCGAGTGGGCTGAGCTCCATAGGTTGTCCGGGCTTGCCATGAGGTCTGTCGTGGATCATCTTTGGCCGGAAGGACCAAGGACGAATAGTTATTTTGGTTTAGTGCAACGATTCCTTGGTGTTGTGCCGCATATCGACGCTGTAAAGAGATCGGCGTGCATAGAGGGTGCGCGGATGGCTCTTGCCCGTGTTAAGACATACTGGGCAGAGATGGATGCCACCGCTATTGCAACCCGGGGTCCGGCCATAGGCTAGGTCTCGGCCGAGCACTATTTTGAAGATGTCCTTGAAGGCGCTCATTTAATAGAGGCTCAGTGCTCGAAGAGTATTATGTTCGAGTGACATGTATCCCAATTGTAAAAACAATGCTATTTGGATTATAAAGGCTGTGTTTATACTTTTGCCTGAAAGTATTATGATGCCTCCTGTGCGGCTGTTTATGTATGTATATAACCTGAAAGTTTGCAGTCGTCGGCTTTAGCCCCCACGCATATAATGCGGAGGTGTTCAGAAAAGTGCGTATTCACACTTGATCCAATGTCTTGGTCTATTAAGGAGGTGATAGCGCGGCGAACAAGGCAATCGGACTATATTGCTTTAACACTTTCACTTAGTCATAGGAGTTTGATAGTGGGCTACTATATAGCCCCTGGTACTTCCGCGCTTATCCGAATACGGTGCGCATACATACATGACCGGGAAACCGGTCCTTCGTTAATGCGGAGGAATCACGAAGATTTTGCTGAGTCCTCGAGTGGTTGACTAGTCTCACGCTTTATCATGACAGTCAGTTTTCGGCTTTGTCTACTGAGGTGATCATCCAGATGAACCAGGGCACAATCGCAGTAGTTCTCCCGGTGCCACCTTAGCCGATAGAGCGGAACGTAAGGTAGCAAAACACGGGAGCCGGGCAAACCCAACTATTGACCAAAGACATGATTCGGAGCTGATGCATATAAGGCCAAACTCGCGACGCTGAACACTCCCTAAGGTATTCGGTCTTTATAATGTATACTGGGCTGAGTAACGCACTCGATAATAAGCCCTGAATTTCCAGGTACGTGCGTTAGTCTGACGTGATGAAATGTCAATAACGCCAGCATCCCTCTTGGTTATGTTGAGTATCCGGAGGGTGTGAAGCAACAAGAGACAGTAAAAAAGGTTTACGCAGGGTCTTAATCTAAAAAGAAACCTTTGAACGGGGTCCTGCTGCACGTCTGCGCCTGTGTCTTCGTTGTGCCGTATCCTGGAAGGGTGTAGCACGATGATCATCTGTAAGAGAGAAAAGCCCAGGTGAAAGTTTTTGTGCGAAAAATTGGTTATTCTTAATAAACCATTAAAATTCAATCTAAATAAGGTCAAGCCGATCTATAGTCCTGTTTACATGTGGGAATCACCTAGCACCACCTATGGGGGTATATCCATCGACCCAGTCTTAGGTTTATCTGAGCTGTTACAACTAGTGGTGCGCCGGACGCGTCTAGCCGTGTCCGCAGTCTTGACGACCGATCATTTATTCTGGTTGGAGAGGTCGTTCAGTGTTCGGCTACTAAAGCCGCCACACATTCTTCCGCATGTAAGGAACGCTCTGTGTTTCCGCTAACTATGATGATGCCACGTGGACCGGGCATCTTAAGCTTAAGATAAGCGTAATGCGGTATTGCATTAAAACGAGCGAAGGTCATTCTTCCGAGTAGTGCTTGATAGCCGCTTCGGAATGGAGCGATGTCAAAGGTTAAATTTTCACTTTGGAAGTTGTTGGGAGAACCGAATACAACCTCTAGTACTAGAGAGCCCGTGCAGCGGGCCTTTGGGCCTGGTATTGCTCCTTTAAAGGTAGTATTGCTTTGGCTGATTCTTGTCGGGTCTATCCCCATTTTGCGGACTGTGTCCTGATATATCAGATTAAGACTACTGCTGCTGTCCATAAGGCTCGGGTGAGATGGTATCCGTCAATTATTGGGTCTAGTACCAAGGCAGCCGATCCTCCGTGCCAGAGACTAGTCGGGTGATCCCTGCGATCAAAAGTGATAGGGCAGGCCGACCAAGGGTTGAACTTGGGGGTGATGGGCTCCACGGCGCATACATCTCGGAGTGCGCGTTTGCTCCACCTCTTCATTACGTGGATCATGTTCACTGTTTTGACCTCTGGTGGGAATTTTTCTGTCCCCGAGTGTTTTGCTGGCGAGGCTCATCCTCGTCTACACTTGGTGTTTCCCTCCCCTTGTGTTCGGCGTTTAGCTTGCCGGCCTGGTTGAAGAACCAACATTTTCTGTTGGTGTGATTTGCCATTTTGTCGGAGGTGCCATGAATCTGACATAATATGTCTAGAATCTTGTTTAGGCTGGACGGTCCATCTCTGCTGCCTTTGAATGGCTTTTTCCGTTGACCGGGTCAAGAGCCCCTGAATCCGGCGTTTACCACCGTGTTGTCTGGGCTGTCTTCATTGTTTTGACGCTTGCTTTTATTGTGTCGTGGTTTTCCATTGCCATCCCTGACTTCGGATGTGCCTGGGTCGCTGGTGCCTCTACGGGCCAGGCAACTATCTTCGCCCGCGCAAAAGCGGGTCATAAGCCTTGTTAGGGCTGCCATTGTCCTCAGTTTTTCCTGGCCGAGGTGTCTGGCTAGCCATTCATCCCGGACACTGTGTTTGAAAGCCGCTAAGGCTTCGGCGTCTGGGCAGTCGACAATTTGATTCTTCTTAGTGAGGAATCTGTTCCAAAGCTTTCGGGCTGACTCTCCGGACTGTTGAATTATATGACTTAAATCGTCTGCATCCGGAGGTCGGACATAGGTCCCTTGAAAATTAGCCGTAAAAGCATCCTCAAGCTCTTCCCAACTTCCAATTGAGTTTTCGGGGAGGCTCTTCAGCCAGTGCCGAGCTGGTCCTTTCAACTTGAGGGACAAGTATTTGATGGCGTGGAGATCATCTCCGCGAGCCATGTGGATATGAAGGATAAAGTCCTCAATCCAGACCCCAGGGTATGTCGTTCCGTCATATGCATCTACGCTCACGGGTTTGAATCCTTCTGAAAATTCGTGATCCAAAACCACATCGGTGAAGCATAGGGGGTGTGCGGCACCCCTATATTTGGATGTGTCATGGCATTCTGACGGTTGTAGTGTTCGGTATTGATTCTGTGCCGGAGCGCGTTTCCTAGATCCGTAGATAGACCTGGTCATACCGGCTTTTTGATGTAAGTCCTCACGTGAATCGTGTGCTGACTTATGTGCGACATCGTTATCCGCCATATCGCGTCCACGGGGTGGTCAATCCGGCTGATCGACCGTTTTATTTTTCGGTTGTATAGGCTCTAAAGCCTCGTCATCAAATTCAGGCAGCAGCTTGCGCTTTGGATAGCTCGTTGTGTGGCGGCTGTCACCGTACTTTTCTTCAGAATCGAGCACTTTGTTCCATCTACTGTTGAGTGTATTTTGCGCGGCTTTAAGCCTCTGCTTCTGCTTCTTCAGACTCCTCGCGGTGGCAATAAGCCTTCTGTGGAGGTCCTCTTGCTCCAAGTGCCTCTTCGGGATGATGTGTGCATCGTCGGCCGGACTGTTCTCCTCTCCAGAGACAGGTTGATGAGATTTACCCTTCGCGTCGCCATGATCGGACAGCGGATCCGTACTATGTTCGCCGTCTGCTGGTTCATCCTGCTCTGTTGCTGGGTCCATGTGGTCATCGTTTGCTTTGGAGTCGACCGGGATATTATTCTTTCTTGCGCTGTTATCGCTGTTTTTGCCGAGGCGGGATTTGGAACGGCGCCTACATCGTCGCTTTGGTTACTTCTCGAGGGGATTATCCTTCGCTGCATCCTTCCGTTCCTCGTCATTGTTTTCTTTGGGTGTATCCACCATGTATATATCGTGTGATGAAGTGGATGTCCAGCGCCCTGTGGGCGGTGGTTCCTGTTCCTCTCATGCATCATCGTCCATACCGTCGATGTCTTCGGAGTCGAAATCAAGCATGTCGGTTAAGTCGTCGACAGTGGCTATTAAGTGGGTGGTGGGTGGGGAAGGAATTTCTTCGTTGTCCGCTTCCCACTCCAGCCGGATGATGTCTACTACACAACCTTCTTCTTGTAGACGTTGTTGGGCCTCCAAGTGCAGAGGTTTGTAGGACAGTAGCAAATTTCCCTCAAGTGGATGACCTAAGGTTTATCAATCCGTGGGAGGCGTAGGATGAAGATGGTCTCTCAAAAGCAACCCTGCAACCAAATAACAAAGAGTCTCTTGTGTCCCCAACACACCCAATACAATGGTAAATTGTATAGGTGCACTAGTTCGGCGAAGAGATGGTGATACAAGTGGTATATGGATAGTAGATATAGGTTTTTGTAATCTGAAAATATAAAAAACAGCAAGGTAACTAATGATAAAAGTGAGCACAAACGGTATTGCAATGCGTTGAAACAAGGCCTAGGGTTCATACTTTCACTAGTGCAAGTTCCCTCAACAATAATAACATAATTGGATCATATAACTATCCCTCAACATGCAACAAAGAGTCACTCCAAAGTCACTAATAGCGGAGAACAAACGAAGAGATCATGGTAGGGTACGAAACCACCTCAAAGTTATTCTTTCCAATCAATCCGTTGGGCTATTCCTATAAGTGTCACAAACAGCCCTAGAGTTCGTACTAGAATAACACCTTAAGACACAAATCAACCAAAACCCTAATGTCACCTAGATACTCCAATGTCACCTCAAGTATCCGTGGGTATGATTATACGATATGCATCACACAATCTCAGATTCATCTATTCAACCAACACATAGAACCTCAAAGAGTGCCCCAAAGTTTCTACCGGAGTGTCAAGACGAAAATGTGTGCCAACCCCTATGCATAGGTTCATGGGCGGAACCCGCAAGTTGATCACCATAACATACATCAAGTGGATCAATAAAATACCCCATTGTCACCACTAGTATCCCACGCAAGACATACATCAAGTGTTCTCAAATCCTTAAAGACTCAATCCGATAAGATAACTTCAAAGGGAAAACTCAATCCATTACAAGAGAGTAGAGGGGGTGAAACATCATAAGATCCAACTATAATAGCAAAGCTCGTGATACATCAAGATCGTACCACCTCAAGAACATGAGAGAGAGAGAGAGAGAAAGATCAAACACATAGCTACTGGTACATACCCTCAGCCCCGAGGGAGAACTACTCCCTCCTCGTCATGGAGAGCACCAGGATGATGAAGATGGCCACTCGAGAGGGATTCCCCCACCGGCAGGGTGCCGAAACGGGTCTAGATTGGTTTTCGGTGGCTACGGAGGCTTCTGGCGGCGGAACTCCCGATCTATTATCGTCTTCTATAGTTTTAGGGTATATGGATATATATAGGCGGAAGAAATACATCAGGGAACCCACGAGGGTGGAGGGCGCGCCCAGGGGGTGGGCGCGCCCCCCTGCCTCATGCTCTCCTCATTGATCCCCTGACGTGCACTCCAAGTCTCCTGTATTGCTTTCTTTCCAAAAATAACTTTTCCGAAGGTTTCATTCTGTTTGGACTCTGTTTGATATTCCTTTTCTGCGAAACACTGAAACAAGGGAAAAACAGAAACAGGCACTGGGCTCTGGGTTAATAGGTTAGTCCCAAAAATCATATAAAATAGCATATAAATGCATATAAAACATCCAAGGTTGATAATATAATAGCATGGAACAATCAAAAATTATAGATACGTTGGAGACGTATCAGCATCCCCAAGCTTAATTCATGCTCGTCCTCGAGTAGGTAAATGATAAAAACAGAATTTTTCATGTGGAATGCTACCTAACATATTTATCCATGTAATTCTCTATATTGTGGCAAGAATATTCAAATCCATAAGATTCAAGACGAATGTTTAATATTGACATAAAAATAATAATACTTCAAGCATACTAACAAAGCAATCATGTCTTCTCAAAATAACATGGCCAAAGAAAGCTATCCCTACAAAATCATATAGTCTGGCTATGCTCTATCTTCACCACACAAAAAATTTAAATCATGCACAACCCCGCTGACGAGCCAAGCAATTTTTTCATACTTTTGATGTTCTCCAAATTTTGCAATCTTCACGCAATACATGAGCGTGAGCCATGGACATAGCACTATAGGTGGAATAGAATGGTGGTTGTGGAGAAGAAAAAAAAGGAGAAAGTCTCACATCAACTAGGCATATTAACAAGCTATGGAGATGCCCATCAATAGATATCAATGTGAGTGAGTAGGGATTGCCATGCGACGGATGCACTAGAGCTATAAGTGTATGAAAGCTCAACAAAAGAAACTAGTGGGTGTGCATCCAACTTGCTTGCTCACGAAGACCTAGGGCATTTTGAGGAAGCCCGTCATTGGAATATACAAGCCAAGTTCTATAATGAAAATTCCCATTAGTATATGAAAGTGACAACATATGAGACTCTCTATCATGAAGATCATGGTGCTACTTTTAAGCACAAGTGTGGTAAAAGGGTAGTAGCATTGCCCCTTCTCTTTTTTCTCTCATTTTTTATTTGGGCCTTCTTTTTTTAGGCCTCTTTTCTCTTTTTTTTATTTGGGCTTCTTTGGCCTCTTTTATTTATTTATTATCGTGCGGAGTCTCATCCCGAGTTGTGGGGGAATCATAGTCTCCATCATCCTTTCCTCACTTGAGACAATGCTCTAATAATGATGATCATCACACTTTTATTTACTTACAACTCGATACTTAGAACAAGATATGACTCTATATGAATGCCTCCGGCATTGTACCGGGATGTGCAATGACTCATGAATGACATGTATGAAAGAATTATGAATGGTGGCTTTGCCACAAATACGATGTCAACTACATGATCATGCAAAGCAATATGACAATGATGGAGCGTGTCATAATAAACGGAACGGTGGAAAGTTGCATGGCAATATATCTCGGAATGGCCATGGAAATGCCATAATAGGTAGATATGGTGGCTGTTTTGAGGAAGGTATATGGTGGGTTTATGGTACCGGCGAAAGTTGCGCGGTACTAGAGAGGCTAGCAATGGTGGAAGGGTGAGAGTGCGTATGATCCATGGACTCAACATTAGTCATAAAGAACTCACATACTTATTGCAAAAATCTATTAATTATCGAAACAAAGTACTACGTGCATGCTCCTGGGGGGATAGATTGGTAGGAATAGACCATCGCTCGTCCCCGGCCGCCACTCATAAGGAAGACAATCAATAAATAAATCATGCTCCGACTTCATCACATAACGGTTCACCATACGTGCATGCTACGGGAATCACAAACTTCAACACAAGTATTTCTAAAATTCACAACTACTCAACTAGCATGACTCTAATATCACCATCTCCATATCTCAAAACAATCATCAAGTGTCAAACTTCTCTTAGTATTCAATGCACTTTATACGAAAGTTTTTATTATATCCCTCTTAGATGCCCATCATATTAGGACTAAATTCATAACCAAAGCAAATTATCATGCTGTTTAGGACTCTCAAAATAATATAAGTGAAGCATGAGAATTCATCTATTTCTATAAAATAAAACCACCACCGTGCTCTAAAAAGATATAAGTGAAGCACTAGAGCAGCAACAAACTACTCCGAAAGATATAAGTGAAGATCAATGAGTAGTCGAATAATTATGCAACTATGTGAAGACTCTCTAACATTTAAGAATTTCAGATCTTGGTATTTTATTCAAACAGCAAGCAAATCCTAACAAAATAAATTGACGCTCCAAGTAAAACACATATCATGTGGTAAATAAAAATATAGCTCCAAGTGAAGTTACCGATGAACGAAGACGAAAGAGGGGATGCCTTCCGGGGCATCCCCAAGCTTAGGCTCTTGGTTGTCCTTGAATATTACCTTGGGGTGCCTTGGGAATCCCCAAGCTTAGGCTCTTGCCACTTCTTATTCCATAATCCATTGAATCTTTACCCAAAACTTGAAAACTTCACAACACAAAACTTAACAGAAAACTCGTAAGCTCCGTTAGCGAAAGAAAACAAAACACCACTTCAAGGTACTGTAATGAACTCATTATTTACTTATATTGGTGTTAAACCTACTGTATTCCAACTTCTCTATGGTTTATAAACTCTTTTACTAGCCATAGATTCATTAAAATAAGCAAACAACACACAAAAACAGAATCTGTCAAAAACAGAACAGTCTGTAGTAATCTGTAACTAACGCAAAATTCTGGAACCCCAAAAATTCTAAAATAAATTTCTGGACGTGAGGAATTTATATATTAATCATCTTCAAAAATATTTAACTAAATATCACTCTCCAATAAAAAATGGAAGCAATTCTCGTGAGCGCTAAAGTTTCTGTTTTTTACAGCATGATCGCAAAGACTTTCCCCAAGTCTTCCCAAAGGTTCTACTTGGAACAAACACTAATTAAACACAAAAAACACAACCATAACAGAGTCTAGATAAATTATTTATTACTAAACAGGAACAAAAAGCAAGGAACAAAAATAAAGTTGGGTTGCCTCCCAACAAGCGCTATCATTTGACGCCCCTAGCTAGGCATGATGATTTCAACGATGCTCAAATAAGAGATAAGAATTGTAACATAAAGAGAGCATCATGAAGAATATGAGTAGCACATTTAAGTATAACCCACTTCCTATGCATAGGGATTTTGTGATCAAACAACTTGTGGGAACAAGAATCAACTTGCATAGGAAGGCAAAACAAGCATAACTTCAAAACTTTAAGCACATAGAGAGGAAACTTGATATTATTGCAATTCCTACAAGCATATATTCCTCCCTCATAATAATTTTCAGTAGCATCATGAATGAATTCAACTATATAACCATCACATAAAGCATTCTTTTCATGATCTACAAGCATAGAATTTTTAATACTCTCTACATAAGCAAAATTCTTCTCAATCGGAATAGTGGGAGTATAATAAGAGACTCGAATACTATAAATTGTTTCCACATTAAAAGAGTAATGTTCAGAAAAAGGGTAATCATAATCATGATTTTTTTTATAAATGTAATCATCACTACTTTTTATAGCATATGTATCACCACAATAATTATCATAAGTAGCAACTTTGTTCTCATCATAATCGATTGAAACCTCTTCCAAGATAGTGGAATCATTACTAAATAAAGTCATGACCTGTCCAAATCCACTTTCATAATTATCACAAGTAGGAGGCATGCTATCATCATAATAAATTTGCATATCAAAACTTGGGAGACTACAAATATCATCTTCATTAATCATAGCTTCCCCAAGCTTGGGACTAACATTAATTGCAGCAAATATATTCTCAAAAACATCATCTTATTCAAACATAGCATCCCCAAGCATGGGCCTTTTCATATCATAAGCATAATCACTTTCATCATCAATAGTATGGATAGCACCAATAGTATAGAAATTATCATATTCTTCGAAGCAAGTGCCAAAAAGATTTTCAAGATCGTAATAAGTATCATTATCTTCCCAATCATAATCATCACAACAAGCAATAGGCATAATGAGATCATCATCAAGTGTATCATATTCCACAATTATATTTTCATGAGGCACAACAGTAATAGGAGCAGCATTATTTGGGAGAGATATCTTTTTACCTCTCTTCCTTTTTCTTTTCTTCTTCTAACCACATCATGTGTGGGTTCAATCCTCTTTTTGGAGCTCCTTATTAATGAGATTGGTTGAATAGAAGGCTCCTCCTCGTTACCTGATTCATCATAAGAAATAATAGGTGGATATTGGGAGGTCTCTTCCCTTTCATTAGTATTCTCTTCATCTTCTATTCATTTTATTTTCTTTATGTAATTGGCAATATAAGGGTTTTCAATGCAATTCATCACACAATACATATAAATTCCCTCTAGATCAAAATCAAGAAATTTATCGAGATTAAATTTTGGAATACCCTCAGTTATACGTTTCATTTCTTCATAACCCAAAAGAAGACTAAGATCTTTATGATGCTCAAGGGTAATCAAGTTATCACAATTTTTGGACACGACTTGATCATGAAACAAATAGCATTGGAGCTTTAAATGACCATGTTCATTGCAAAGTTCACAAGGATGGCGATAAATATTGAATCTTTCAGCATAGACATCTAGCCTTTCTTGCAACAATTTAGTTTCTAAATGCTTATGCCTCTTGCAATATCTATCTTCCCTATTTGGTGTGTACTTGCAAACCCAATGCACTCCACAAAAATTGACATGTTTATAGGAGACATTTTCATCATAATTAGTGCAATCATCATTAGTACTATCGATATTCAAGGAGTTCATACTAACAATATTGCAATCATGCTCATCATTCAAAGATTTAGTGCCAAACATTTTAATGCATTCTTCTTCTAACACTTTGGCACAATTTTCCTTTCCATCATACTCACGAAAGATATTAAAAAGATGAAGCGTATGAGGCAAACTTAATTCCATTTTTTTGTAATTTTCTTTTATAAACTAAACTAGTGATAAAACAAGAAACTAAAAGACTCGATTGCAAGATCTAAAGATATACCTTTAAGCACTCACCTACCCGGCAACGGCGCCAGAAAAGAGCTTGATGTCTACTACACAACCTTCTTCTTGTAGACGTTGTTGGGCCTCCAAGTGCAGAGGTTTGTAGGACAGTAGCAAATTTCCCTCAAGTGGATGACCTAAGGTTTATCAATCCGTGGGAGGCGTAGGATGAAGATGGTCTCTCAAAAGCAACCCTGCAACCAAATAACAAAGAGTCTCTTGTGTCCCCAACACACCCAATACAATGGTAAATTGTATAGGTGCACTAGTTCGGCAAAGAGATGGTGATACAAGTGGTATATGGATAGTAGATATAGGTTTTTGTAATATGAAAATATAAAAACAGCAAGGTAATTAATGATAAAAATGAGCACAAGCGGTATTGCAATGCGTTGAAACAAGGCCTAGGGTTCATACTTTCACTAGTGCAAATTCCCTCAACAATAATAACATAATTGGATCATATAACTATCCCTCAACATGCAACAAAGAGTCACTCCAAAGTCACTAATAGTGGAGAACAAACGAAGAGATCATGGTAGGGTACGAAACCACCTCAGAGTTATTCTTTCCAATCAATCCGTTGGGCTATTCCTATAAGTGTCACAAACAGCCCTAGAGTTCGTACTAGAATAACACCTTAAGACACAAATCAACCAAAACCCTAATGTCACCTAGATACTCCAATGTCACCTCAAGTATCCGTGGGTATGATTATACGATATGCATCACACAATCTCAGATTCATCTATTCAACCAACACATAGAACCTCAAAGAGTGCCCCAAAGTTTCTACCGGAGAGTCAAGACGAAAACATGTGCCAACCCCTATGCATAGGTTAATGGGAGGAACCCAAAAGTGGATCACCAAAACATACATTACAAGAGAATACCCCATTGTCACCACAAGTATCCCACGCAAGACATACATCAAGTGTTCGCAAATCCTTAAAGACTCAATCCGATAAGATAATTTCAAAGGGAAAACTCAATCCATTACAAGAGAGTAGAGGGGGAGAAACATCATAAGATCCAACTATAATAGCAAAGCTCGCAATACATCAAGATCGTACCACCTCAAGAACACGAGAGAGAGAGAGATCAAACACATAGCTAGTGGTACATACCCTCAGCCCCGAGGGAGAACTACTCCCTCCGTGTCATGGAGAGCACCGGGATGATGAAGATGGCCACCGGAGAGGGATTCCTCTCCGGCAGGGTGCCGGAATGGGTCTAGATTGGTTTTCGGTGGCTACGGAGGCTTCTGGCGGCGGAACTCCCGATCTATTGTCGTCTTTGATAGTTTTAGGGTATATGGATATATATAGGCGGAAGAAATACATCAGGGGAGCCACGAGGGGCCCACGAGGGTGGAGGGCGCGCATAGGGGGGTGGGCGCGCCCCCTGCCTCGTGCTCTCCTCGTTGATCCCCTGGCATGCACTCCAAGTCTCCTATATTGCTTTCTTTCCAAAAATAACTTTTTCGAAGGTTTCATTCCGTTTGGACTCCGTTTAATATTCCTTTTCTCGGAAACACTGAAACAAGGGAAAAACTGAAACTGGCACTGGCTCTGGGTTAATAGGTTAGTCCCAAAAATCATATAAAATATCACATAAATGCATATAAAACATCCAAGGTTGATAATATAATAGCATGGAACAATCAAAAATTATAGATACGTTGGAGACGTATCACCGAACATAGTTTGGCCAAGGGCCTTCTGACAAGGAGAGAGACCTTAATGAATTCAGCACGTCGCCTAGGGGCGAGTGCTGAAAGATATCCGCGGAGGAAAACTCCATAATCAACGCCCAATCAGGTTCGATAGGCACGGACACAGGCGGTTCGGAGCCCGTGGCCGGGGAAGAATCCAAGGGTCCGGCAACACAGGTCTCGTAGGAGGTGAAGTCAGTATTCAGCTCTATCGCCACTGAGTGTGCGGCCTCCGTGGCGGGGTCTATCCCCGTCCTCGGATGGCGCAATCTGCTACGGATCAAGGGCCGGAGTTGCCATAGGTGTGATCTCCCGAACACTGTCCGGCGGCAGAGCTAAGTCATGCTTGTCGTGGCTGTGCGGCGCACCTGACACGGGCTCGAATCCGTCGAAGATCAAGTCTCCACGGATGTCGGCAGTATAATTTAAGTTTCCAAACCTGACCTGACGGCCAGGGACGTAGCTCTCGATCTGCTCCAGATGGTCAAATGAGTTGGCCCGCAGTACGAAGCCGCCGAGTACGAAGATCTGTCCAGGGAGAAAAACCTCACCCTGGATCGCATCATTGCCGGTGATCGAAGGAGCCATCAAGCCTTATGGTGATGACACAGTGGAACTCTCAATGAAATCACCAATGTCGGTGTCAAAACCGGCGAATCTCGGGTAGGGGGTCCCGAGCTGTGCGTCTAAGGCGGATGGTAACAGGAGGCGGGGGACACAATGTTTACTCAGGTTCAGGCCCTCTCGATGGAGGTAATACCCTACTTCCTGCTTGATTGATCTTGATGATTTGAGTATTACAAGAGTTGGTCTACCACGAGATCGTAGAGGCTAAACCCTAGAAGCTAGCCTATGATTATGATTGTTGTTGTCCTACGGACTAAACCCTTCGGTTTATATAGACACCGGAGGGGGCTAGGGTTACACAGAGTCAGTTACAAGGGAGGAGATCTACATATCCGAATTGCCAAGCTTGCCTTCCACGCAAAGGAGAGTCCCACCCGGACACGGGACGAAGTCTTCAATCTTGTATCTTCATAGTCCAACAGTCCGGCTAAAGTATATAGTTCGGCAGTCCGAGGACCCCCTAATCCAGGACTCCCACAACAGCCAAGGACCTGCCACCAGATCTCTATGAACTATACAAGTCAGATCCTGAAGAGACCTACGGGAATGCAAGAACCGAATCCAATGGATTCGAAGATATTTTTGCAGAGGAATGGTTCAAGTACAAATTTGTCACTGCCGAATATGCTGAGAAGAATGCCATCAAGTGTCCTTGGGGTGATATTCTCTTTCGAAATCTTCAACCCAAGAACAAACCTGAAGCTATTGCTCAGGGTTTCTACCCTTGTATGGTTCGTGGACCATAGCCTGCAAATGCCAACCCATCATCACTGCTATGGTGTCGCGATGACAATCTGTTCAAGCGCAACCTTCAGTTTGCCAAAGCATCTGCCAAAAAGAACAAGAAATCGCTTGGATTAGACTTCAACCCAGGTCCATCTACTCCTCGGGATGATGGCACCCGTGATGCCGAACCCAATATTATCGGGCCCTTCTACAACCTCGAAGGTCTTATCACACACATTGTTGTTCAGGGGCAGCCATGGAGCACTCTGCAGATGATGCTAATTCTGATGAAGTGCCTGCTCCTCCCAAACCACAGAAGCAGAAGAAACCAAAGGCTTCAAAGCCCTCCAATGCACCAAA
>NC_053024.1:631348045-631365040 GCF_003073215.2 Triticum urartu | reverse complement strand
GCGGGGGGTCGGCGGCGGCGGCGTGGGTCGGGGCAGCGGGGGGAATTAGCTAGGGGGCGAGGGAGAGGGATGAAGGGGATCTGGCGAGAGGGAGGGAATTAGCTAGGGGGAATCTTACTAATGGCGCACCAGCGGTAGGTGCGCCATTAGTAATCTTTTTTTACATAGCAATGGCGCACCGGGCAGAGGTGCGCCATTAGTAATCTTTTTTTATATATATAGATATGGCGCACCAACCAGAGATGCGCCATAAGTAATTTTTTTGTTGCATGTAATATTTTTTTAGAAAATGAATATGAATATGAAACAGTAATATTTTTTTATAAAAACAGTAATAATTGTTGTTTAACAACAATTGTAGTCTACACTTTTTTATTATTATTTTTTAAAAAATGAAGAGGGGAGAGGAGGCACGGGTGGGATCGAGATCGAGATGGAGGAGGAATCGAGATCGAGATAGAGGGGGATCGAGATCGAGTGTCCTCATGAATATTCAATATTTTATCATATTGAATATAAAAAAATATCATCAAATTTGAAAAAATATTCATGAATTCAAAAAGTGCCCATAAAATTTAAAAATATTCATGATATCAAAAAGTGCCCATGATATTTAAAAATATTCATGATATCAAAATATATACTAATGGCGCACTTCTACAGGGTGCGCCATTAATAGTTTAAACTAGTAATGACGCACTGTGAGGCGGTGCGCCATTAGTAGTTTTGCAAAAAAAAGAATAAAAAAAATTCAGTACTAGCGCACTCCATGTCTGGTGCGCCATTACTAGTTAGAACTAGTAATGGCGCACCAGAGGTAGGATGCGCCATTAGTATGTATGTAAAAATGAAAAAAAACATTTATCACTAGTGGCGCACCAGTTTTCTGGTGCGCCATTAGTGTCCACACTAATGGCGCATCACCAACTGGTGCGCCATTAGTATATAGCAGTGGCGCACTACTTCTCTGGTGCGCCATTAGTGTCAATCCTATCTATAGCCATTTTCCTAGTAGTGCAGCCACCAACCGGTACTAAAGGTGGTGCGCTGGCGCAGGTGCGGTGCGGCAAGTTTAGTCCCACCTCGCTAGCCGAGGGGCGCCCGCACTGGTTTATAAGCCCCAATGCGGTAGCTCTCTCGAGCTCCTCTCCTAAGCAGGCCTTCCGGGCCTATGTCTGCTGCTATGCCCTGATGGGCCTATTGGGCTAGCGGGCCTGCATCCTGGCCCAATCACAATTTGGGTTTCTAGTCGTATGCAGGCCGCTGTGGCCCAGTAGGTGGGATTTTTTCATTTAGTTTTTTCTTTTCTGCTTTATTTATTTTGTTTTATTTATTTGTAGTTGTTTTTTGCTATATTTAGAGTTTCTTTGTGAATATTTTTGCTTTAGGTACAAAAATTAGAACTTTCTGTTAGTGCCGGTAGTTTTCAATTTTGAATAGTTTAAATTTTGAATTATTTGAAATTTGTGTGAATCACTAGTTTGTGAATAACTTAATTTTAAAAATCAGTAAAGGCATGAGAGAATTTGTTTGCACATAAAATTTCTTCGCGTTTCAAATGCCAAAACACATAACTACCCTAACTATTATAGAGATTCCCTCCTGGGTGTGAAACACAGAAGAAAGTGATGATAATGAAGCCGATCACATCCCAGATCTTTGAGTGTGAAACTTTTTCTTCGCGTGTGTCCCTTTGCGCCGTAACTGTGGAAAATCTTCATCATTTAACGGGATGCTCGGGTCAATATTCACTGTGAATGGAGCAATTTCATCAAACTTTTCATAATCTTCTGACATGTCTGTCTTGTCATCCACTCCCACGATGTTTCTCTTCCCAGAAAGAACTATGTGCCGCTTTGGCTCATCATACGATGCATTCGCTTCCTTATCTTTTCTTTTTCTCGGCTTGGTAGACATGTCCTTCACATAGAAAACCTGTGCCACATCATTGGCTAGGACGAATGGTTCATCTACATACGCAAGATTGTTGAGATCCACTGTTGTCATTCCGTACTGTGGGTCTTCCGTTACCCCACCTCATGTCATATTGACCCATTTGCACTGAAACAAAGGGACCTTCAAACCACGTCGATAGTCAAGTTCCCATATGTCCTGTATATAACCATAATATGTTTCCTTTCCCGTCTTGGTTTCTGCATCAAAGCAGACACCACTGTTTTGGTTGGTGCTCTTCTTATCTTATGTGATCGTGTAAAATGTATTACCATTTATCTCGTACCCTTTGAAAGTCATTATATTCGAAGATGGTAACTGAGACAGCAAGTACAGGTCATCTTCAATAGAGGCGTCATGCATGGTACGTGTCTGCAACCAGCTGGCGAAACTCCTGGTTTGTTCACGTGTAATCCAGTCATCAGACCGCTTCAGGTGTTTGAAGCATAGCAAATTCTTGTGTTCATCCATATACGGAGCCACCAAGGCGGAATTCTGTAGAACTGTGTAGTGTGCTTCAGTGAGAGAATGTCCGTCCATACATATTATTTGTTCCCCTCCTAGCGTGCCTTTTCCATCCAGTCTGCCCTTATGCCGCGATTCAGGAACACCAATCGGCTTAAGGTCAGAAATAAAGTCAATACAAAACTCAATGACCTCCTCATTTTCATGGCCCTTGGAGATGCTTCCTTCTGGCTTAGCACGGTTATGAACATATTTCTTTAAGACTCCTATGAACCTCTCAAAGGGGAACATATTGTGTAGAAATACAGGACCCAAAACGTTAATCTCTTCGCATAGGTGAACTAGGACGTGTGTCATGATGTTGAAGAAGGATGGTGGGAACACCAACTCGAAACTGACAAGACATTGCACCAAATCATTCTCTAACCTTGGTATGATTTTTGGATCGATTACCTTCTGAGAGATTGCATTGAGAAATGCACATAGCTTCACAATGGCTAATCGAACGTTTTCCGGTAGAAGCCCCCTCAATGCAACCGGAAGCAGTTGCGTCATAATCACATGGTAGTCATGAGACTTTAGGTTCTGGAACTTTTTCTCTGCCATGTTTATTATTCCCTTTATATTCGACGAGAAGCTAGACGGTACCTTAATACTGAGCAGGCAATCAAAGAAGATTTCCTTCTCTTTTTTGGTAAGAGCGTAGCTTGCATGACCCTGATGTATGCCGTCTTTTCCGTGCATACATTGCTGGTCCTCCCGTGCCTCAGGTGTATCTTTTGTCTTCCCATACACATCCAAGAGGCCAAGAAGGGTCACACAAAGATTCTTCGTCACGTGCATCACGTTGATTGCGGAGCGGACCTCTAGGTCTTTCCAATAGGGAAGGTCCCAAAATAAAGATTTCTTCTTCCACGTGGGTGCGCGTCCGTCAGCGTCATTCGGAACAGGTTGTCCACTAGGACCCTTTCCAAAGACCACCTTTAAATCCTTGACCATATCATGTACATCAGCACCAGTACGGTGGCGAGGCTTCGTCCGGTGATCCGCCTCACCTTTGAAATGCTTGCCTTTCTTTCTTACGGGATGCCTGCTCGGAAGAAATCGATGATGTCCCAGGTACACATTCTTCTTACAATTAGCCAAATATATACTGTCAGTATCGTCCAAACAGTGCGTGCATGCGCGGTATCCGTTGTTTGTCTGTCCTGAAAGGTTACTGAGAGCAGACCAATCATTGATGGTCACGAACAGCAATGCCTTTAGGTCAAATTCTTCCCCCATGTGCTCATCCCACGCACGTACACATGTTCCATTCCACAGTTGTAAGAGTTCTTCAACTAATGGCCTTAGGTACACATCAATGTCGTTGCCGGGTTGCTTAGGGCCTTGGATGAGCACTGGCATCATAATGAACTTCCGCTTCATGCACAACCAAGGAGGAAGGTTATACAAACATAGAGTCACAGGCCAGGTGCTATGGTTGCTGCTCTACTCCCCAAAAGGATTAATGCCATCTACGCTTAGACCAAACCATACGTTCCTTGCGTCATCTGCAAACTCCTTCCCGTACTTTCTTTCGATTTTTCTCCACTGCGACTGTCAGCGGGTACTCTTAACTTCCCGTCTTTCTTACGGTCTTCTTTGTGCCATCGCATCGCCTTGGCATACTCTTTTTTGTTTTGGAACAAACGTTTCAACCGTCGTATTATAGGAGCATACCACATCACCTTGGCAGGAATCTTCTTCCTGGGGCGCTCGCCCTCGACATCACCAGGGTCATCGCGGCTGATCTTATAGCGCAATGCACCGCATACCGGGAAAGCGTTCAAATCCTCGTACTCACCGCGGTAGAGGATGCAATCATTAGGGCATGCATGTATCTTCAGCACCTCTAACCCTAGAGGGCAGACAGCCTTCTTTGCTTCGTACGTACTCTCGGGCAATTCGTTGTCCTTTGGAAGCATATTCTTTATCATTACCAGCAACTTTCCAAATCCATTCTCAGATAAACCATTCTCTGCCTTCCATTGCAGCAATTCCAGTGTGGTGCCCAGCTTTTTCTTGTCACCTACGCAATTCGGGTACAACAATTTTTTGTGATCCTCTAACATGCGCCGCAACTTTTTCTTCTCCAAATCACTTGCGCAGTTTCTCTTTGCATCGGCAATGGCCCGACCTAGATCATCAACGGGCTCATCTGATGCCTCTTCTTCAGCTTCTTCCCGCATTGCCGGCTCAGCTTCTTCCCGCATTACTGGCTCAGCTTCTTCCCCCATTGTTGTATCATCGTATTCTGGGAACCCATGGCCAGGATAGTTGTCGTCATCCTCTTCTTCTTCATTGTCTTCCATCATAACCCCTCTTTCTTCATGCTTGGTCCAAACATTATAGTGGGGCATGAAACCGGACTCAAATAGGTGGACGTGAATGGTTCTTGACGTAGACTAATTGTGGCCATTCTTATAGCCAGCACATGGACAAGGCATAAAACCATCCGCCCGCTTGTTTGCCTCAGCCACAAGCAGAAAAGTATGCACGTCATTAATGAACTCGGGAGAGCATCGGTCATCGTACTTCCATTGCCGGCTCATCTTCAATACACAACACCGAAAACACCAGATTAATACAATACATAAAGTTCATACATAAAGTTCATACAACACTTAAATGCAACAAACAAATAACTCTCTAGCTAAAGCATTTAAATGCAACAACAAATGCGATCAAGATCGCAACTAAGGTAACAATTGATCCAACAACATAATGATACCAAGCCTCATTATCAATGGCATATTTTCTAATCCTTCTAATCTTCAAGCGCATTTTCTCCATCTTGATCTTATGATCATCGACGACATCGGCAACATGTAACTCCAATTCCATCTTCTCCCCCTCAATTCTTTTCAATTTTTCTTTCAAATACTCGTTTTCTCTTTCAACTAAATTTAACCTCTCGACAATAGGGTTGGTTGGAATTTCTGGTTCACATACCTCCTAGATAAAAATATCTATGTCAACTTGATGGGCATAATTTGTCATAAACACGAAATGCAACAAATAGTTTTAAAAGAGAATATACCACATCCGAATCATAACAAGGATGAGGGCCGACGGGGACTGATATCAAAACCATGGCACTATGTATAACAAACAACGTACGGGTAAGATAATTATACGAGTAACTATATATCCAAATCACACAAACATCAATTTTTTATATAAAATTTCATGAACAAGAGGCTCACCACAAGGTGGTGCCGGCGACGGGACGGTGCGGGCGATCGACGGTGGTTACGACGGAGATTTAGAAGGCACTAAGTAAACCAGACCTACATATGCAAACTAAGTGTTATTTTGACCTCAATTTGCATATAAATCAAATACTACCACACATAATTCCTCCCAAATTACTAAAACCCATAATTAATCACTATATAAACCAATGCAAGAGCTAATCTAGCAATGAGAGATGAAAGGACAAAGTTGCTAACCTTTGTGATCATTTGAATGGATGGGGCCTGCAAATCTTGATAAATTTGGGGCAAATTTTGTGATGAACTCGAGAGGAAGAAGGAAAGAACAGAGGAGAGGGAGAGGGGAAAGGGGGGAGAACAGAGTGCTGGTGGACGAAGGGTTTATATAGGACGACCTTTAGTACCGGTTCGTGCCACGAACCGGTACTAAAGGTGCTGGAGGGGCCCCACTCTGACAATATCCTGCCACCACTTTCATTAGTACCGGTTCGTGGCACGTACCGGTGCTAAAGGTTCGCCACGAACCGGTACTAAAGAGCTCCTCCAGCCTAGCCGTTGGAACCGGCACTAATGGACACATTAGTGCCGGTTCTGTTACAAACCGGGACTAATGTGTCTCACATTTGACCCTTTTTCTACTAGTGTAAGTTTAGGGGTTTGGCTAGGGCCGACCAAAATTTAGTGAATTAAAAATCCTCCACTAAGTTTACTCCGCTGATTTGCTACTATAGTTTTAGAGAATCCATTAGTGTTGGCCTAAATATTTCTTCCCTTAGTTTGACACACCTTCATTTTCATCTCTTACTAGTTCACCACCGATCTCCTGCTATTAAGTACTAGCCTTGAGTTAAGAAAGAATATGTCAAACCACCTCGAATCAAGAAAATGAAAAAAATAGTCAAAGAAAAATCAAGAAAGAAACAAAGGAAACCAAAGTATAATGATGAAAAACCAAAAACAACTGTAAAAAAGTATAATGAAGAAAAAAAGAAAAACCGATGAAAAACCAACTAAAAACATTGCAAAACATAAGAAAATGAAAAAGAAAAAATCTCAGAGAGAACGGGAGCAGAGCGAACCACACATCATAGCTCTCTCGAACATGGGATAAGTTGATAAGTTTTTTTTTGAGACAACGGACATGAGATAAGTGGCACGAAACAACTTCGGTGCGTGATTAAGGGGCCGCCCGAATGGGCCGTGGAGGAGGCCCCCATCCCTCCTGCTGGCATAGAAGTGTTTCCTCTCTATTTTTTATCATGAACCCTTCCTCCGATCCGGCCACGCTTGAGGCGATTGCGTGTCGTGAAGCCCCAGCACTTGCTGAAAATCTACACATACAACATTTTGTTGTAGCATCCGACTGCAAGCAAGTCATCTTAGACATTCACAAAGGCGCCAGAGGCGCATACAGGACGATCGTCAGCGAGATTATTAGTCATTCGACATCTCTAAATTGTACTTTTTCTTTTGAGTCTCGTGCTGTGAACTATGAAGCACACAGTCTAGCTAAATTATCCTTCTCTAGAGGTCCGGAGCGTCATGTATGGTTTGGCACCCCACACGACCTGAGATGTATCCCACTTCATGTGGCTTTTGATGAATAAATCAGGTTTTTACCCCTCAAAAAAAATATCATGAACCCCTCAAAAAAATTTATTATCATGAGGGAAACACCCAGTCAGTTTTTGCCCTAAGTTGATCTCCACCTCTGCCGCCGCCGCCGCCAGCCACCTCTGCGTCATGCCTTTTCATTTCCATTGTCATCTGTCGTGGTCTGCGCCGCCACCGGTGGAGCAAGCAGGTCTCCCATGGATCTTCCACGACATTTACATGGCGCTGGGCTCTGTTTTGGCAATATACTTTTTACTAGTAGATGTACGCTACGAGGAGTTAAAGACTTCGTGCGCCTTCAGTTCAGACAACCCATGCGTCTTCAATACCCTGGCAAGCCTCTATGCCATGGTATTTATGGCGTACATGGCTTTGCTAAGCCGCTGGCGTTGGGCGCGCAACTTGAGCACAACGCCGACAGCCGTCGCCTGCATCCTCGTCAACAGCCCTGCAACGGTCACGATCATAGTCGCCCCGACGTTCTTGTGGGGGCATCTTTTCGGGGATGCCCAGTTCGCCACCTGCCTCTCGTGGGTATTGGCGGCGGCGCTCGTTGTCTTCCTCCGGTGGTGCATCTCCATCGACAGGGCTCTTTCAAAGAACTCATCCCTGCCTCACCTCGAAGAAGATACGTGTAAAAATGACGGCGTGCTCCATATTTTGACAATCGATTATTAGAGAGGTACCATTGCCAGTGCTTGCTTTGACTTATTATAAATTTCCGAGATTCACTTAAGGACTGTTTAATCTGGTTATTAGATGATGCAATAATTCATTGTACTTTGACCGTATGTATTTATTACATGACATTTATTCAGGGAATCATGCCTACTGTAGTCAATTGTAGCAGCTGCCTTCATTGGGTAGAAAGCAAATCCTAAAAGCTTGAAAATTTTCATGTTTTCAGAAAATGTTTACGTTTTCGAAAAATTGCGTGCAGTTTTATTGAACCGTTTAGTACAGTAAAGTTGTGTGCTGCAGTATCACATCACAGTAACCTCGCACACTACTGTGTGTGCGTGCGTGTGTGCGATTCTAAAATATGGAAGTGCACATATTATTTGTATTAGGAAAAATGTGAAATCTATTCACCATATTAAACCTTGGTTTCACTTTTTTTGCATATTGTGAGCCTCGTGACAGCAATATTTGGTGTTTTTCAGTTCATTGTATTTCTCCAGAAAATGTTAGACTTAGAGTGAAAGAGAAGCCATGGGAACCTCATCCGTTTGCTCCCGCATGAGGTCTGAGTAGTCGATGGACTATGGATTCTTAGAAATAATTATGTCCTGTTCCATCTCTCTTTGTGCTTCGATGCTAGAGTGTAAGATAACCTTGATTCCTCCGTAAGCAGATTCACATGTGCCCCGTCTTGATGCCTTACTTTTTCTGCCCATAAAATCAAACTTTGTAGCAGACCTGATGGGTTATTCCAAGATAACACTGTTAACAAGAATTTCTCTGCTCGGTCCTTCATAGTCAGAGCAGTGATGACTTTCCTACTGGTTTGCCATATCCAGTTTGTCCTGGGAGTGAAAGATCACGAAGATTCTTTATATGAATGGTCCTTGCTCCTAGGATCACAAAGGAGTGAAAGTTCATGCACTCACAAGCTTAACTGAAGTAGCATAGAAAGCAGTTTTAATCGTTTCTAATTCCATCGTCAGTTTTAATAGTTAGTGCTAATTGTATGCGGTTTGGCACATATCATGCAATCTCATTCTCAACCTCCTATCCGTATCTCTCTATGCAAGAGCATTTCTAACGGCTTCCCTATTCAAAAAAAAATTTAGGTGCATGGAAAGTTGGCACAAAAAAGCGCTCCAGTATATGCATCTTCCCCTATAAACCAATTGAACCGAACCACCTCAACCTTCACATACCGGCGCGCCACAACCATCACCAGCGGACGCCCTTCTCGCCACCGACAATTGCCTCTCCCCGAGCCGGCTCCACTAAACTTTCATTTTGCTGTCTCAAAACAGAAAGCTATCATTTCCCTACACCTTAACACAATTTGTAGAAAACGTGTTTCAACATGATATGTGGACGGTTAGGTTAGCCAAGCGACCAAGAGGCGAGAGGGTGAGTGGGTCCCTTTGTGATCCACCAGCGATGTCACTGGTTCCATCTCCCTCCGCCGGCAGCTCCGGCGGTGGGAGGAAGGAGGAACCTCGGATATGTGCCTCAGGTGAGTTCTCAATAGGGTTATAAGTGAGGGAGACACTGCCGAGGTTGTTGTGGCGGCGGTGCATCTGAATAAGTTTCCCAGGGCTCTGTTCGTGGCAGCTTGAGCTTTTGCCTTTGTCTCCGAGCCCAAGGGGGAGGGGGGGTCCCTGGATCTCATTGAGGTCATGTGCTATAGTGTCTAGAGGTCAACCGACACTGACCGGATTGGACCTCGGGTGGGTGGTAGTTGTGTGGAGATGAAGATTCTTCTTCCTCCTCGTCGGTATGACTTTCCGTTGTTGTTCTTTCTCTTTATTTGTGTTGTTGTTCTTCCTCTTTCTTTGTGCCACTGATGGAGGGAATGTCCTGCTTTGCCAGGGCGGTTGGGCCGGTCACAGTGCCAGAACCTGATCTTAGTTCTCTTCCATCTAGAAGGGGCAGATATAGTGGTACTCAAAGCCATAGATGACGAAGCCTGGTGCAGGTGTGTTGGATGCACATGTGTCTCCTTGTCTTTTCGGTGTCGGAGTGAAGAAAAGGGAGAGCAGCGTGGCGGCAATTATGTCGTGGCGAAGATGATGAACTACCTGGGACTGATTGTAGATTCTTGTGTTGCAGGGTCTTTTCATAGGGTTTAGGGATTATGGCACAGGGCTCCGGAGATCTTCATGCTTTTACCGGTTGTTTTAGGGTGCTCTTTGTTATTATGGTTCATTGTGATTATGTTAGTGTGTGCTTGTACCCGATAAAGACATTGTATTATTTTATGATTTGAATATAAACATACTTTAAAAAACACAATTTGTAGTTCTGTACATTCGAAGAAACAACAAATGAAATTTGTACGTCCATGATAAGTAGTTACGTTTGGCCGTCAGAGAGGCCGCGTGGCGGTCGCGTTCACGCAGATATAGGCGATTGTTGTTGCGCCATCCCAAGATCGTACTATAATTTTGCCCTAGCCAGATCGTCGCCGCCCCTATGCCTGCTGCACCATGAGTTTTCGCTGCGACCTCTCATGGTCATGCCTATGGCAACGCTACGACCTCTCATGGTCATGTTCAAGCCGGAGCCGACCAAACAAGCCGGTGGAAGGAAAGAAATCTGAGCCCAAGGGACTCAGATGATGAACTGTTTAGGTCTGGTTGCTGATTCCTATGTTGGAGGTCTCCTTGCAAGGTTTAGGGATGATGGCACAAAGCGTCGAAGAATTTATTGTTTTACTGGTCATTCTAGGGTGCTCTTTATTATTCTGGTTTATTGTGCGTGTGTTAGGATGTGCTTGTACCAGATAAAGACATTGTATAATTCGTGATTTGAATACAAGCATACTTCAAAAAACGCAATTTGTGGTTTTGTACACTCAAGGAAAAAAAAGAAATTTGCACATCCGTGATCAGCAGTTACGAATAGTCGTCGTAGAGGCCGCGTGGCGCTCGCGTTCACGCAAATATGGGCTATTGTTGTTGTGCCATCCCAAAGATCGTATAATTTTGCACTAGCCAGATCGCCACCGCCTTCGTCCCCGTGCCGGCTACACCATGAGTTTTCGTTGCGACCTCTCATGGTCATGCCTATGGCAACGCTACGACCTCTCATGGTCATGTTCATGCCAGAGCCGACCAAACAAGCCGGTGGAAGGAAAGAAATCTGAGCCCAAGGGACTCAGATGATGAACTGTTTAGGTCTGGCTGCTGATTCCTATGTTGGAGGTCTCCTTGCAAGGTTTAGGGATGATGGCACAAAGCGTCGAAGAATTTATTGTTTTACTGGTCATTCTAGGGTGCTCTTTATTATTCTGGTTTATTGTGCGTGTGTTAGGATGTGCTTGTACCAGATAAAGACATTGTATAATTCGTGATTTGAATACAAGCATACTTCAAAAAACGCAATTTGTGGTTTTGTACACTCAAGGAAAAAAAAGAAATTTGCACATCCGTGATCAGCAGTTACGAATAGTCGTCGTAGAGGCCGCGTGGCGCTCGCGTTCACGCAAATATGGGCTATTGTTGTTGTGCCATCCCAAAGATCGTATAATTTTGCACTAGCCAGATCGCCACCGCCTTCGTCCCCGTGCCGGCTACACCATGAGTTTTCGTTGCGACCTCTCATGGTCATGCCTATGGCAACGCTACGACCTCTCATGGTCATGTTCATGCCAGAGCCGACCAAACAAGCCGGTGGAAGGAAAGAAATCTGAGCCCAAGGGACTCAGATGATGAACTGTTTAGGTCTGGCTGCTGATTCCTATGTTGGAGGTCTCCTTGCAAGGTTTAGGGATGATGGCACAAAGCGTCGAAGAATTTATTGTTTTACTGGTCATTCTAGGGTGCTCTTTATTATTCTGGTTTATTGTGCGTGTGTTAGGATGTGCTTGTACCAGATAAAGACATTGTATAATTCGTGATTTGAATACAGGCATACTTCAAAAAACGCAATTTGTGGTTTTGTACACTCAAGGAAAAAAAATGAAATTTGCACATCCGTGATCAGCAGTTACGAATAGTCGTCGGAGAGGCCGCGTGGCGCTCGCGTTCACGCAAATATAGGCTATTGTTGTTGTGCCATCCCAAAGATCGTATAATTTTGCACTAGCCAGATCGCCGCCGCCTTCGTCCCCGTGCCGGCTACACCATGAGTTTTCGCTGTGATCACTCATGGTCATGCCTATGGGAACGCTACGACCTCTCATGGTCATGTTCATGGCGGAGTCGACCAAACAAGCCGGTGGAAGGAAAGAAATCTGAGCCCAAGGGCTTAGCAAAAGCGGTGCAGAAACCATTGTCGTCGACGCCAAAGTGCGGCGGGGACCTAGTACCATACGCATGGATCTACCTAGACATGTGCCTGGCAATTTCCTCCTCCTTGCTCATCTTCGAATTGATTCAAGTCATCCATGCGTTTAAGTCTCCATCGAGTTTCCCATGGGGCTACGCCTTCTTCGTTGGCTACGTGGGCACGACCAACATGGCGTTCGTCGCCGTGCACGTCCGCTGGCGGCAATTGAGCAACTTCGACAGGATCCCCAGAGCAGCCGTCTATTGTCTCCTACAAGAATCGGGACAGATGGGCCTCCACGTGGCCGGTGCGCCGAGCCCAGGCAGGAGGGCCTATGGTCCCGGTTGGTGGCACCAACCGGGACCAATAAGCATCCACGCGTCAGCATTTCAAGGGCTGGGGTTTTTGTTTTTTTTGAAGGGGGGGGGGTTGGGGGTTTTGGGGAGTTAATTTAGGTGTTTCATATATTTTGTTAGCTAGCTAATTAATAGAGAGAAGTGTCCTCTCTTATGTCTGTGCTTGGTCGACGCTACGTACTATATACTCCCTCCGGTCCTTTTTACTCTGCACATTGGATTTGCCGAAAGTCAAACTTAGCTAAGTTTGACCAAATTTATATTAGAAATTATTAGCATCTATAATATCTAATAAATATAATATGAAAATATATTCCGAGATGAATCTAATGATATTGGTGTTGTTATGTAAACGTCAATAACTTTTTATATAAACTTGGTCAAAGTTGGATGAGATTGACTTCAGACAAACCTAATATGCAGAGTAAAAAGGATCGGAGGGAGTACGTATAGTGAGGACTAGACACGCTAGCTAGCTAGTAAGCAAACGAAGGAAACAGAAGATCGTCATGAACATATATGCATACAGAGAGAATTGATATCGACCACCTCTCCTTCTCCGAGAGACTGGTCGAACAACAAGTTCTCTTATATCTATCCGACAATACCGGCTATATATAGAATAATTATCTATTACAATATAATCTCCTAATTATATATGAACACAGGATCCACATAGTATTCTCCGTCTTCAGCGATCACGTGGTCAATGAAGAATGCCGCCAATTCCTCTTGAATTGCTCGAATACAATCTGGTGGTAGGAGTTCATCCCGCATCCGAAAGATCTAATTTGAAGAAGGGGGTCAATACATATATATATATATGAATAAATGAAACTCAACACAAATGATGGTAATAAAATAAAATTGTGAATATTATTGCTTACGCACTTCATATTGTTCGTCAGAGTACCCCCGTTCACAAGTCGTGTAGCGGATGGACTTGCAAACATATTATCCACAGAAACCATTCCCTTGATCCTGCCACAACCACTTTATAAGAAATAGAGCTCAATCAAACTGATAAGCAAGCATGCCAAATGGTATTGTTGAAACTAGTGCTTGAATCACTAGGAGACATGCGGAACATGCTACTATAGTACTTACTTTCGGGTGTCTAAATTGCAGCTTCTTCGGCAGTCCCGGAGCTTTTTTGGTGAATTTTCTCCAAACCCTGCCAGACAAAGAAAACAATTACTTGATATCAGAAAATGAACAAAGTTGCTGATATGGTGGATAATGATCGATTTAACTTACTTCTCAAGGATTTGAGTCATGTCCGCGTACTCCTGGGGATCTTTTCGTCTCGAGTCTAAGACGGTTACTAGTCCCTGCTCAAGCTTAACCTCTAGGAGAATATAGTGGAAACTGCGCACGCATGCATAACTCATCAATTACATTACTACAACCTGGACTAATATATAAGGGAAACCGAATATGCACAAGACAGTAACACTCACTTCAAGTTGTAAGGAAAGAGTATTATATGTTTGCTTTCATTTATTACCAACGATCGTAGCAAGTTGGCCTCGGTATCTTCGGCATGAAATTTAACCTCAGTTGCATCTATGAGATTTGTGTTAATGAACCCAATATCACCGACTTGTCTTTTCTTCAATTCGACGATCTTCAATCTGCATAATATAGTGAGGATAATTATAAATACATGCAATGAAAGAGCTGACCTATATAGAGAGACTTAATGACAGAAGTAGTACTACTTACAGACAGTAGCAGGTGACCATTAATTTATTGAGGGCCCTTTGATTGAAAAACTGGAAGAACTCCTCAAATGGAACATTCAAAAATTCAGTTCCAACGAGGTCATGCTCCTCTCTAACTCTCAGCATCAAAGTATTCCTCCCCCCAGACTCTCTGCAGGTTTTCATGTACCAATCATGCAATCTTCGCATCATCATTGTTAGAGATCTTTCATCATTGACGAGAGGCTTCCCGTACTCATATCTGTGTACCGCCTCCACCTCCAAGAAATCATAATGTACATCGTCGGGCAGGTAATCTCCAAGATTGCTATAACCGGGCACCATCCTCGGATCATTAGCGACGATGTCGCTAGACACCTTGAGCGGGGGGCACGATTGGTTCGCTTGTTCGCCGAGCTGGGCAATTTGTTTCCCAGCTCGTCGTTCTTTTATCCTTTGATCACTGGCAGTACTTCCCGACCGCTCCGCTTCGACAAATGTCTTTCCAATAATGCGCTCATAGTTGCCTTTTGGCAGAGACTTTGGTGGTTTTGTCAGGGCAGCCAGAGTGCACTTCGCTTTCACCGGATCTACCTTCTCCTCTAAAGGTGGATGTTTCTTTGCTTTCACCCCTTGAAAGAAGTTCTTCACTTCGGCTCGCGCGATCTTCGCGTTCTCCTCTGGGGTCATCTCGTATGGTAACTTCTCTGGAGTCTTCATAGAAGGACCAAATCTGTATTGCCTCCCGCCTTTGGCTGTACTGCTAGACGCCGGCAGAGCAGATGGAGCGGCTGCGGCTGTCTTCTCTCCTTGCTTACGAGGCGGAGGAGAAGGACTACGACGTGCCGGAGCAGCCGGAGCGGCGGTGGGTCTCTTCCGCCCTTACTGACGAGGCGGAGAAGGAGGAGGCTGGCTGCTCGGGCGCGCCGGCGCAGGCGGAGAAGGAGGCGGAGTGCCGCCACGCGCCGGAGAAGGAGGCCGATTGCCCTGATCATCACTTGCCGGAGGAGGAGGCGGTGGAGGAGGCGGAGTGCCCTGACTCGCCGGAGGAGGAGGAGGAGGAGGAGGAGGTGGAGGCGTCCAGTTCGGAAGGTTGATGAGCTCCTTCTGCCATAGGCATGGAGTCTTCAGAGCAGAACCCAGCCGAGTCTCCCCTTCACCGGTAGGGTGGTCAAGCTGGAGGTCCTCAAATCCCTCCGTTATTTCGTCCACCGTCACCCTAGCATATCCTTCTAGAACCGGACGATAGTGAAAAGTTGCGCCGGGTTCAGGAGGTCGAACAGAGCCGACAGCCGCCTTGACTTTGAAGTTCTGCCATTGCGTCATAAGGTGGCAATTTTGAGACTCCGTGATAGCATCCACGGGGTAGCTGGCAGGAGCCGTCAAGACATGCTCCGGCTGAAGCAGCTCGGTGTAAGCCACGCTGTTTCTCCGCTGAGATCGCGGGTTAGCTTCGGGGGAAGCTTCGGCAGTTCGTTTTCTGCGATTTGCTTCTCGTTCCTCTATCGCTTGTACCCTTGCGTGCAGCGCCTGCAGTTGGGTCTACTGCACTTTCTTCCTCCTCTCCTGGCATTTGTAACCGCCCGCGTCCGAAAACCCAGTGATATGTCCATTTTGCATCATGCTTTTATATCGATATTTATTGTATTATGGGCTGTTACTTCACATTATGTCAGAATACTTATGGCTATTCTCTCTTATTTTACAAGGTTTACATAAGGAGGGAGAATGCCGGCAGCTGGAATTCTGGGCTAGAAAAGGAGCAAATATTAGAGACCTATTCTGCACAACTCCAAAAGTCCTAAAACTCTACGGAATGTCTTACAATAAATAATAAAAAATCCTCGCCAAAGATGAAGGCCAGGGCGCCCACACCCTGTCCACGAGGGTGGGGGGCGCCCCCCTAGGGCGCGCCTGTTGGAAATATGCCCTAGAGGCAATAATAAAATGATTATTATATTTCCTTATTCATGATAATTGTCTTTTATTCATGCTATAATTGTATTATCCGGAAATCATAATACATGTGTGAATACATAGACCACAATGTGTCCCTAGTGAGCCTCTAGTTGACTAGCTCGTTGATCAACAGATAGTCATGGTTTCCTGGCTATGGACATGGGATGTCATTGATAACGGGGTCACATTATTAGGAGAATGATGTGATGGACAAGACCCAATCCTAAGCTTAGCTCAAAGATCGTGTAGTTCGTTTGCTGTAGCTTTTCTGAATGTCAAGTATCATTTCCTTAGACCATGAGATTGTGCAACTCCCGGATACCGTAGGAGTGCTTTGGGTGTACCAAACGTCACAACATAACTGGGTGACTATAAAGGTACATTACAGGTGTTTCCGAAAGTGTCTGTTAGGTTGGCACGAATCGAGACTAGGATTTGTCACTCCGTATGACGGAGAGGTATCTCTGGGCCCACTCGGTAATGCATCATCATAATGAGCTCAATGTGATCAAGTGGTTGATCACGGGATCATGCATTACGGTACGAGTAAAGTGACTTGCTGGTAACGAGACTGAACAAGGTATTGGGATACCGACGATCGAGTCTCGGGCAAGTAACATACCGATTGACAAAGGGAATTGTATACGGGGTTGCTTGAATCCTCGACATCGTGGTTCATCCGATGAGATCATCGAGGAGCATGTGGGAGCCAACATGGGTATCCAGATCCCGCTGTTGGTT
>NC_053024.1:631334712-631347045 GCF_003073215.2 Triticum urartu | reverse complement strand
CTAAACAAGTTGGGTGGCATCTGGGTACCGTGGAACAAGGGGTTGCCCGGTTGAACAATTTTGCCCTTGGCGACATCGACCAACTCGTTGTTGACGAAGTGCAGGAGAGTGCACGGAACGTCGGCGGCGCCCCGCGAAAACATGTAGGACGTCAGGGATGGCCAGTCAAAGGCAAGGAGATGAAGTCCTCGGCCGAGAGAGGCTTAATTAGTTACCGTGATGATGGCGTCGAGATCGGCTAATGTCGAGGCACCGCCAACAGCGGGCGTGCAGTTGACGGAGGGGCCGCTTGCTGCAGAGGTGCCGGCCGGCGTACACCCGGGTGCATTAAGCTCCCGTGCCGGCGTCGGAGACACCAATGCCGCCTCCGCCGGAGACACCAATGGCTCCGCCATCGCGTTCTGCGAGTTGCTGGCCGTGAAGCTAGGAATCGGGGGCGGCCCCTGTTGGCCGCCCACAATCCACGCACTCAACCCCTCGATGAAGGTAGGCACAATGGCGGTGATCGTCGCTCCGAGTTGTTGTTGCACTTGCTCTTGGACAATCTCCGGAATCCGCGCCACCTGTGCCTTGAGTTCTTGAACCTCGCGCGCCTGGCTTTCCGAGCTGGTCTTTTTCTCCTTTCGCCCACCAGTGTTATAGTATGACGACCATTTTGTCGACAAGCCTTTGCCGGCCACACGACCAGCTGACGTCGGCTTACTGAGCTTATCCTTGTTCTTCATTACATTCAACACCCTATTTAGAGTGGTGTCCCAAGGGTTGCTCTTAGTCGACCCCACGCTACTGCTTCCAGTCGCCTGCGGAAGGAATGTGAACCATTTAGAAATTTGGCTTCATTAATTAGAATGCAACCATATGGAGCTAATTACGCGGGGGTGTATTCCTTACCAGAACAAGCTCAAGCTCCCTGTTCTTCGGATCCGTGGTAAGCTCCTTTGTTTTCGGGTCCTTCTTGTACCGGGCCCTGACAAAGTTCCTGGTCTGCTTGTCACCGTATTTATCGAAGAGGGGCGGTAGGCCTTGCTCGGCACGGTCTGCCTCCTCCTTGTCCCATATAGGCTCCGCCACTCTGTAACCGCCGGGACCGAGTGTGTGTTCCCCTAAGTTCAGCTCCCACATTTCTTTCCCCCACTTACTTGATTCGGAGTTTGCGGTGCTCGAGCAATTGATCTTGAAGTCGTTGTAGTCATCTTCGGTGATCGAAGGATTTTTCTCCTTGATCTTCTCATAACTCTCACCTTTCTCGATCATTCTCTTCACATTGCTTTTCCAAGTAGAAAGGGCCTTGCTCATCTTTGTGAGGGCAGCATTGTTCACTTTATTCCCTTTGAGGCTTGTGTTTTCAAATTCAGCGGGGAACTTGTATCATTCGTGCAGCTTCGTGAAGAGGAGGTTGCGCAAATTCCCTCGGTCAGGATGCCTCAGGTTCTCGGTGTTGATCGAGACGGTGCTCTGGAGAATGCACCCGAGCTGAAGCGAGTACCCCTTGACTATTCGTTCGGGCGCCGTTGGATTCCCGTCGGAGTCCACTTCAATAACTTCCTCCTTGAGGGTGTGGAGCACGGTCGGGCGCCGGTCCTTCCGTTGCCTCTTCGGTTGGCTGCCATCTGTGCGTGCGCCGCCATCATCAGTGGTGGCATCCTCGGCGGCACCATCAGTGGTGGCATCAGTGGGGTCATCCTCGGCGGCACCATCAGTGGTCTCAGGATCGGTTGGGAAGGCAGCGTCCTCATACAAGTGAGGTAGTTCCTCCATCTCCTGGGACAGCTCCCAGAATGCCTTGCCGCCCGAACCCCCAGCCTCATCGTTGTTGGCCATGTTTCTCTCTAAATAGGAACAAAGTTTGGTCAAAAAGTTGGTTATTGTCAAGGAACAAGATCATGGTCTCATCATTTAGGGTTTGTCGACACCGAGGCATCCTAAAAGCTAAGCTTTTATCATTGAGGGTTTTTCGACGCCGAGCACCCTAAAAGCCTAAGCTTTCAGCATTTCGGTTTTTATCGACACCGAGGCACCCTAAAAGCCAAGGTTGTATAATTAATGGTTTGTCGACACCCATGCATTAGTCACAAGTACCCCGTATGTCCTATTTTTAGCAAAGTCATGCTAAAATTCACGGAAAATTTCAGCATGATCTTTGCTGAAAATAGGACATATGGAGCACCCGAATTTGCCGGAACGGAAGTTAATCGACATTCCAGCAAACTCAAGGGCCTCTCGGGTGGACAAGGCAAAAAAGGCCTCCATCACAACATGGAAAATACATTGGCATGTGAAGAGGTGAAACAATATATGCATCTCCAAGCAGTATCATTCAACATTTTGGACAAACCACTACAAGCAATACTGGATCAGATACAAGAAGAATGTGAGAAAATGCAGACAAATACTAACAGATTGAGGTGTTTAACTTGTGGTGCTCTCTGTGCTATTAACATTTCAAGTCAAAACCTTTTCTGGTTAGTAAGTGTTTCTTGAGCATATGTATGTAGTAAGTGTTTCTGCTCTCAGTGTTTCAGAACACATATTTTAGCTACCTAGTACCAGTGCTATTACCCAGCAGTTAATTAGCTTTTGCTTTTGCTTTTCAGTGCCAAATTCTAGCTAGTACCAGCAAATTAACATCTAGCAGCAATCATTTTCAAATATATATACACTGGACATTTTAGTATTGACCCTAAGGAAAAAAGAATAGTTAGGTTAATATTAACCCAAGATACATCAACTACTGCACTGTCCTGCCTAATAAAAACAGTCATGCCAGCATATAGTATATAAATCTGAATTTGTGTTTACAAGAAGAGTGCCCATTGCAATGTAAACCTGAGAACACAACTCACCTCAAGTGCGCGATATAGCAGACACCTACTTCTTCAGTCAAGTGCAGTAAAAGACCGTTTGCAGAACCTGTTTAGTCAGAGTTGAACATTACATAAGATGAGAACTCTACATAACTAATATTGGTATGACAGATAGAAAACTGAGAATGGATAAAAAAACTAAGCATGGCAGCAAGACGCTGATGCATCTTCTGTGTCGCCAACTTTCAAAACAGAACCGGAATTCTGTTGATAAATGGAAGCATTTTATAGTCCCTCGAAACAAAATAATCACAATACAGAAGCACCTAGGTAAGAAGCTGGAAAATAATACCATGGGTGCATTATGAGTGTTAGTTGGGAGCATGAAACTTCAATAACAGAATCCGTGCCAATTGTGGACCCATGTTGTACAGAAAAAGCTTTAAAACAGTTGTGATTAAACATTGTCAAATCTGGTTAATTCCCTTGCATAGTTGGTTGATGATTTAAGTTACGATGATCAACTGGTCAGCAGCAGTTGACTGACAGATGCACCAAATACAACAATTCCAATTGCAATCTCCAAACAAAAACTACCCCCAAAAAAGGTGGCAACATATGAGAACAATAATGGAGCTAAACTACACAGCACATGGCAAGTCCAACATATCAGACTGCCTTCAATTGTTGTTCAAGTGAAAGTGGCCATTGCTTCCTTCTTACTAAGGAGGATACATAACGTTTGTTTGCTTCTTCTGGTATTCCCCCATGGCCCAGTACTAAAGGAAGATGACAGAATAACTACACAATCTATATAGTTCGTTATATGCTAGTGGCACTGAAAGCTTAACAAAAAAATCTGTATAGTTCGTTGTCAGGTATGGTTAATGCCTTAGGTAGTTGGTTGATGTTTATGTTCCGATGATCAACTGGTCAGCAGCGCGCGCTTGACTGACAGATGCACCAATACGACAATCTGAACTGCGAGGAACGAACAAAAACTAACCCAAAAAGGCAGCCACAGATCGGAATAATACTTTCATACTACTTCCAAACCAACTACCTCAAAACGACGTAAGCGCGTGCGCGTGAGGGGGAGAGGGGAGAGGAGGAGGGGGAGCTCACGGGGGCCGTAGGGATAGGGCAGTGGGGCGCGGGGAGGATGTCGGGGACGATGACGACGCAGGGGAGGTGGCGACGAGGTCCGGGTGGTGGTGGTGCTCCGGCGACGGTGGTGTGGACGGGGCGGCGTCCGGGCCGCCGGCGACGAGGGCGGCGGGGCGATGGCGTCCAACGAGGTGGGGCGGGGACGGGGGGAGAGCGGCGCGACGTCGGGGCCTCAGGCGGCGGTGGTTGGAGACGGACGACGGGGCGCCGGCGATGGGCGCAGGGGCAAGGCGCCCCGATCCAGATCGCGTTTGGGAGGAGGAGGACGACGGGGCGGCGTCGCGGCGTCGGGGCGGCGTCGAGGCGGCGGGGCAGCGGCGTCGGGAGAGGAGAGGGGAAGGGGATCGAGGGCGAGGGCGAGGGAGAGAGAGGGGATAGGTTTGGGCCGGGGAGGAAATATGGATGGGGGCGGCACAATACTAATGGCGCACCACCCCTCGGTGTGCGCATAAGTACATCCATACTAATGGCGCACCTCACTGCGCCATTAGTATATTGATGTTTGAAATCTATGTAAACTGTGTTTGATATACTAATATTCTGTGTTAAATATGTTCCAAACTTGGGTTAATCGTTAACAATAAATGAAGTTAACACTCTTTCATAATATAATAAACTAGTTAATTCTTTAAAAAGATATCAGTTCGAACTCTCTAGTCTAATGCCCTGTGTTGGAAGAGGACGTGATGGTGCGCGGAGGTTGCGGGGGGGGTACGTCGGCTATGCCAGCCGGTGCTACAGTTCGTCCGAGCATCAGCCTGGCGTTAATCGTCGCTTCGAAGCATCACGTGTTAACCTCTGTGTGATAGATCCTTTCGTTCACATACAACGGGTGTAAGCAAGATTTACACATGCAAAAACACTTAGGGTTAACTTGACGAGCCTAGCATGTGAAGACATGGCCTCGGAACACAGAGACCGAAAGGTCGAACACGAGTCGTATAGAAGATACGATCAACATGAAGATGTTCACCGACGTTGACTAGTCCGTCTCACGTGTTAATCGGACATGGCTAGTCGACTCGGATCGTGTAATACTTAGATGACTAGAGGGATGTCTAATCTAAGTGGGAGTTCATAAGATGAACTTAATTATCCTGAACATAGTCAAAAGGATTTTGCAAATTATGTCATACCTCACGCTATAGTTCTACTGTTTAGATATGTTCCTAGAGAAAAAAAATTAGTTGGAAAGTTGATAGTAGCAATTATGCGGACTAGGTCCGTAAACTGAGGATTGTCCTCATTGCTTCATAGAAGGCTTATGTCCTCTAATGATGCCCAGTGATTTAAAATATTCAGTGATGTTCAAAAGTGCCCATGATAAATACAATCGAGAAATGAAGGCTACGATTTAAATACAATCGATCTTAGCTAGCTATCTGTTCACAATCTTCTTGCCCTTCTTTTTCACAAATGGAGTTCTTCTGTGGAACGGACGTCCTTTAGGTAGGGTGGTCCTGCTTCTTCTTGTGGTGTATGCTGCTACTTCATCATCGTCGTCATGTTCGATCCTCGGGTCGCCGTACTTGTCGAAGTCTTACTCATTGGCTACTCCATCCATTCCGATGATCTTCCTTTTGCCTCTCCTCACGACAACACGACTGGTCTTTGACGGGTCGGTAATGAAGAAGCATTGGTCCACTTGGGAAGCCAGTACCCATGGCTCATTTTTCGCAGTGACGTTTGCGCCCGCGGTCTTGGATTTGGCTTCGAGTATAACCATGGTGGTGAAATACCGGTCTTCTTTTAGGACGCTCTTCGCCCATCTGACACGGAACATCGGGACCTTCTCTCCAGCGTAGCTCAGCTCCCAGATCTCCTCGATCCTTCCGTAGTATCTGTCCTTGTCGTTACCGGTGTAGGATTCCATCGTTACCCCGGAGTTCTGATAACCATCGCTCTTCATGTCCTTGGCCTCGGTGTAGAATGTGTAGCCGTTGATATCGTACGCCTCATAGGTCATCAGGTTGTGCTCGGCGCCCTGTGACAAGGCGAATATGAGTTGTTCTTCCGTGGAAGAATCCTCATGTAAAGGGTACGACAGAAGCTTCTTCTTGAACCAACGCGTGAAACATGAGTTGTGCTCTTTGAGTATATCTCCATCCGTCCTCTGTTGGCCTCGGTCATTGTAAGTCTTCTTAATAAAGGTTTTGTGCTCTACCACCCAAGGATCGACCATGTCTATGTGTTGTAGCGCGACTACGTTTGCTCTTCCAAAGTCGGCGAGTCGACCCTCGAAGTCGACATGCATTTCGCGGCGACCCTCACGGTGACCCCATCCAGCGAGCCTGCCGAGGTGCCTGTTGACGGGCAGACCAACGGGGTTCTCGATGCCTAGATAATTCGTGCAGTAGGAGATGCACTCTTCGGTCAGAAAGCCCCTGGCTATGCTTCCCTCTGGACGTGACATGTTGCGAACGTATCCTTTGATGACACCATTCATCCTTTCGAATGGCATCATGCTGTGCAGGAACGTCGGCCCGAGTTGGATGATATCGTCCACGATATGGACCAGCAGATGCACCATAACGTCGAAGAATGCGGGCGGGAAGTACATCTCAAGCTCGCATAGTATCACCATGATCTCTTCCTGTAGCCTTCTGAGTTGCCTCACGCCAATCGACTTCCGAGAGATGACGTCGAAAAAGTTGCATAGGCCAAATAGCGTTTCACGGGCGTGCGCGTCCATGATCCCACGGATTGCAACTGAAAGTATCTGCGTCATCAGCACGTGACAGTCGTGAGACTTCATCCCGCTGAACTTCTGCTTCGCTGGGTCTAGGTATCTGCTTATCTTCCCCGCGTAACCGTAAGGAAGTTTTACTCCTAGGAGGCAGGTGAAAAACTGCTCGATCTTCTCCTGACTTAGAGTGTAGCACGCGGGAGGGTAGTCATTTCTAGTCTTCTTGGCCTTTTTGCCTTTGCGACGACTTTCTGTGTCCTGCTTCGCCTCATCATCATCATATATAGCGTGAAGCTCATGCCTGATGCCCATTGATTTCAAGTCTGCCCTTGCTTTCGGCCCATCTTTGGTCCTCTCTGGCATGTTGAGCAGGGTACCAAGCAGACTCTCGCACACGTTCTTCGTGATATGCATGACATCAAGGCTGTGAGGCACACGGTGGATCTTCCAGTACGGCAAGTCCCAGAAAACAGACCTCGTTTTCCATAACTTCAGCAACGGCTCTGGCGCCTTTCACTTCTTTCCCGGCTCTGACGCCTTTTGCTTCTTTCCCGGCAGTGGGCAGTCTTTCCAATTTTTCAACAGCTTGTCTATTTCCTCGCCGCTCCTCGTACACGGGCGTTTTCGGGGTTCGGTTTCACCATCGAACATATCCTTGCGTTTCCTCCACGGGTCATCGTCGCGAATCCACCTTCGATGTCCCATGAACACGGTTTTCGAAGATCCGGGATCTCTATCTAGCCGGCGATACGTTGTGTCATCCATGCACCTTACGCATCCAGAAAATCCGTGGACTACCTGCCCCGCGAGATATCCGTAACCGAGATAGTCGTGCACCGTCGTGAGCAGTGCGGCTCTCATAGGGAAATATTCTTTCTCTGCGGCGTCCCACGTATTGGCTGGCGTTTTCCACAGTGTGTCTAGCTCCTCCTTCAGCAGCCCCAAATACAGATTGATGTCGTTCCCTGGTTGTTTCGGCCCTTCAATTAGCATACTCATGTGAATGTACTTCCTCTTCATGCACAACCAGGGGGAAAGTTGTACATCCACACAAACACAGGCCAGGTGCTATATGTGCTTCTCTGGCTGCCAAACGGATTGACTCCATCGGTGCTCGCGCCCAGCATGATGTTCCTTGGATCCTTCCCAAATTCTGGATATTCGAAGTTCAACGCTTGCCACTGGCTCGCATCCTTAGGGTGACTCAGCATCTTGTCTTTTTTATCTATCTCCGGATCATTTGCGTCATCTTCTCGCTTCTTCTCCTCCCTATCCGCGTGCCAACGCAGGAGCTTTGCTACCTTAGGGTCCGCGAAATACCGCTGCAGACGAGGAGTGATCGGAAAGTACCACACCACTTTTCGAGGAGCTTTCTTCCTCTTCTTGTATCAAGTGACGCCGCACATCGGACATATGGTAGACTCCGCGTGCTCGTCCCGATAAATGATGCAATTGTTCATGCACACATGGTATTTCACGTGCGGTAAATCCAGAGGACACACGATTTTCTTCGCCTCCTCCAAACTGGTCGGGCACTTGTTCCCCTTGGGAAGACGTTCGTGCCAGAATGACATGTTCTCGTCGAAGCATGCGTCGGTCATTTTTGTGTTTTACCTTCATCTCCAGATCCATGAGCGTTACTTTCAGGCGGGTATCCTCGGGCCTGCATCCTTCATACAATGGAGTAACCGCGTCTAACTCAAGTTGATCCATCTTGGCTTTCTCTCGGGCGGCAGCTCTTGCGTTATCCGTCTTCTTGAGAAGCAGCTCTTGAATATGAGGGTCCTGCACCCAGCCCATCGATGGTCCAGCGTCGTCTACTCCGCCGGCATCATCATCTTCATGATCATGCCCGTCGTCTGCTCCGGCATCTTCCTCATCATCATGTCCTGCATCTTCTACATGATGACTGTGTACAGCATCACCGTCGTGATCATCTCCTGGGGATTCTTCGTCTTCTCGCCCGCCCGAGCCGCGGTGGTTGTCTTGCTGCCCTTCCTCATTTCTTGCCCGGCCCCCATGGACGACTTCGTAGTCATCTTCATCACCTTGCCACCGATAGCCATCCATGAAACCACGCAAGAGCAGGTGGTCCCGCACCTGCCCGGATTCCGGGTCCGCAATAAGGCTCTTCAGCTTGCATCTTCGCCACGGACATCTTATCTCCGTCTCGTTCTTTTGAAGCAGCTCGGCCTTCGCGGACCTCAAAAACCTATTCATGATGCCTTCGGTCATCGTGCGGACCATGGTCGCCTGCGGGGTAGAGCAAAACGATATTTTAGAACCAAGAAAAAATTTGGCATGACTTTCCCTAAAAATAGGACCAAAAAGAATGCTTAATGCCAAAATTCTCACCGAAACGGAAATGAATCAACATTCCGGCAAAATATTGGCAACTATCGCATTTCAAATACCGGTATACCTCCAAACACAAACACATATGCAACACCACAAACATATGCAACACCACGAACATACATAGATCTAGCTAGGCCATAAAAAGTGCATGTGCACATTGTTGTAGAGAGAACAACATAAATATAGCTTCCCCCCTTACTTACCTATCAAAACAAGGTAATTTAACCACTTAAATTGAATGAATCTATGGTGGAAATGAGGTGAAAAAGAGGAGGCACCCGAGACAAGGAGGAGGTGGAGAGAATGAAGCGGGGAGAAAGTGAGTGTGGGTAGGAGAGGCTGTCCAAAATATCTTGTTGCTGCCCACTTACTAATGGCGCACCAACTCTAAATGCGCCATTAGTAATCCAGGTTACTAATGGCGCACTGTCCCACAGTGCGCCATTACTAGTTTAAAAAAACAACATTAGTGGCGCACTTTCCGACAGGTGCGCCATTACTAGTTACAACTAGTAATGGCGCACTGTGACCGGATGCGCCATTAGTATGTTTGGACAGGCGCACTAGTTCAAAAAAAAATTTGATACTAATGGCGCACCCTGGGCCAGGTGCGCCATTAGTAGTTTCAACTCTAATGGCGTATATACTAATGGCGCACCGCTTGTCTGGTGCGCCATTAGTGTCAATCCCATCTATAGCCCTTTTTCTAGTAGTGGTAGTGCTCGTTGAGCAAACTTCTCATGTGTCGCTGCTGTCGCTGCACTCAAGGTAGCAACAACAAAGGTAAAGAAAGATGGTAGGTTGAACAACATGAAGTGTCAGCCGTTCATGTCCACGTTCGTGCTGAACAAGATGTGTGAGCTCATCTCTAGTGGAGTTAGGACTGACAAGGGCTTCAAGGAGGTGCACTTGAACACTGTTGCGAAGCAGGTGTTCAAGTTCTTTGGGAAGGAGGTGTCCGCCACCCAGGTGTACAACCACCTGAGGAAGTGGAGAGGTCGATGGATCCAAGTGTCCAATCTGAGAGACCTTAGCGGTGCCTCATGGGATGAGAACACTTACTCCATAGTTCTGGAGGCAGAGCACTACACCGCCCATGTCGCGTTTAGCTCACAGCCCTCTTCCTTTTCATACTATCCACCATTGCCTACTCCTAATCGCAACTAATAACACTTGTGTTTCATTCTTAGGACCATCCAAGGGACGCTTAGTTCCTCAACACACCCATACAGAACTACAGCCAGATGCAGCACATCTTCTCCTTCGGGATGGCAACTAGGAAGCATGCCATGGGCTCGGGGGAGCCTCTTGGTTCTCCCATGCCAGACTTTCCTGGGACCCCGGACGTCGAGATCCTTGATGGCCCTGACAAGCCCTTCGAGAAGCCCTTCGACAAGTCATTTGACCCTGACCATGATAAGAAGAGGAAGAGAGGAGGCCTGATGGAGGAGGAGATCAATGTCTTTTGCAGCATGACCGAGGCGGTGAAAGAATGCAACAGCCATCAGGGAGTGCAATCCCCTCGACGTCCATCCTGAACTGTATAGCGCTGTCATGACCCAGGGTGGCTTCAGCAACGAGGCTCTCATGGCAGCTCTCAGCCATCTGCTTGACAACAAGGCCCAGGGTGTTGGGTTCGTTGCCATGGCAGATGCTCACAGGGTGCTGTGGCTCAGGAGCTGGCTGGGCAAGCACTACTACTAGAGTAGTGCTGCCTTTGAGCGTGCATGATCCCCGATGGCGATGGCGGTGGCGACGACGCCGACAATGACGATGACGACATAAATTTTGTGTAGCTAGGGCTGGAAAACTATTTGATGGTATGTATATTTTGGTGAGGTGGTACATACTAACCCCTCATGATGACGGTGAACTTGCGGTGGTAGGACGACACCCTCTTTCGGATGTGGTGGTAGGATAAGACCATGGTAGTGCTAGGTAGAACTTGCTATGTCGTATGATAATGCATGCCTTAATTCTTCTCTTCTGCTCCATTGTTGTTTGTGTGCTACTTTGCTTGCTACTTGTGTGCTCCATTGATTTGCTGCTTCAAATCTTGCTCTTGTGCATTGCTAGGGCAAGTGGTATGCCATGTTCATCGGTAAGGCCAGGGGTTTACAGTTCACGGGAAGAAGCCAGTGCATAAGTGGCATCGTATAGCAACAGCAGCCATAGAGGGTTCAAGACTAGGCAGGCAGCAGAACAAGCTTACTCCGACTGGGTGTGAAAGCATGGAGGCAGCAGTGTTGACAGTGCCAAGGTTGGTGGTGTCAAAATGGAAGGTGCTAAGGTGGATCGTCAGTTTGGACTGAAGCTGAAGAACTTCATCATCTTCGCCCAGTTCATCGTCATTGTTGTGCTGTCGCGTTGGTGTGTTAAGTGCGATCATTGTGGGTAAGTTCACCAACTAAGGTACATGGTAAGCACACCATGTACGCCGTATGCAACCAAACGTCGTGTTCATGTGCCGCTTGGACCAATGCAGGCAACCAATAAAGTGCACTTGCATATTACCTAATATAGGGACTTTAGATGCAGGCAACCAAATAACTTGCAGATGTCGCATTTAGGGCTGTTTTGCCCAATCAGGCTGAATTGAGAAGTGTAGGCTATGCAGCTGCTGTTCAAAACTTGAACCAAACACGCCCTATGTTGGTGGGAATCAATCTAGCTAGGGCATTGAAGTTGGGTAGCTACGTCCACCGCCCAGGAATCAATTAGCCTTGCTGGCGGTTTTAAAAGTAGGTTTGGTTCGCTTCCTCACCTTTGTATGCCTAGCCTGGAGTTTGCTTGATACTAGTCTGGACGTTGTTTGGATGATGTCCTGAGTATTGAATGCTAGCCTGGCCTGGAGCATCTGCTATGTTCATTAGCCTGGATGGAGCAGCAGGCATGGTCATTAGCCTGACCCAGGCGTCGAGAATTGGATGCCTGGTGCTAGCCTGGGATGCAAATAATATTTTTTTGTGGTGCTAGATTTGTGCAGATGTGGGCCAACAATAATTTATGGACTAGTTTATGGACTAGTAATAAACGTACTTACAGCCGGCCAGGCAAAGGACACGAACCAAACACATCTATCCTCGCCAGGCAGGTTAGTTGAGTTTTTTAGGCGCAGGCCAGGCTAGCGTTTTATCCAGACATGGAAGTGTGGAAGGGAACCAAACTGACCCTAAGTCCGTGCATCTTTGGCATGGGAGTTGAGTAGCTTTGTGCTAGCTCAATCAATAGGTCAGCGACCTTGCGTGCAAGCTTTAGCTTGTTTTTTCCCCTTCTGCCCCAAAAGGTGGAAGGGGGGGGGGGGGGGGGGTTTGGGGT
>NC_053024.1:631289995-631333712 GCF_003073215.2 Triticum urartu | reverse complement strand
AAGTTAGACGTCCTCTAATTGTTGTTGCATGTTTTACGTGGATGCGATGGGTTTCTAGCAAGAACATTTCTTACCTACGCAAAAGCCACAATGGTGATATGCCAATTGCTATTTACCCTTCATAAGGACCCTCTTTATCGAATCCAATCCGACTAAAGTGGGAGAGACAGACACCCGCTAGCCACCTTATGCATCAAGTGCATGTCAGTCAGTGGAACCAGTCTCACATAAGAGTACGTGTAAGGTCGGTCTGGGCCGCTTCATCCCACAATGCCGCCGAATCAAGATAAGACTAGTAACGGTAAGCAAATTGAACAAATCATCGCCCACAACTACTTTGTGTTCTATTCGTGCATAGAATCTACGCATAAACCTAGCTCATGATGCCACTGTTGGGGAACGTAGCAATAATTCAAAATTTTCCTACGTGTCACCAAGATCAATCTAGGAGATGCTAGCAACGAGAGAGAGGGAGTGCATCTTCATACCCTTGAAGATCGCTAAGCGGAAGCGTTACAAGAACGCGGTTGGTGGAGTCGTACACGCAGCGATTTAGATCACGGTCGATTCCGATCTAAGCGCCGAACAACGGCGCCTCCGCATTCAACACACGTACAGCCCGAGAACGTCTCCTCCTTCTTGATCCAGCAAGGGGAGAGGAGAAGTTGAGGGAGAACTCCGACAGCACGACGACGTGGTGGTGATGGAGCTCGTGGTTCTCCGGCAGGGCTTCGCCATGCGCTACGGAGGAGGAGGAGGAGGAGGAGGAGGAGGAGGAGGAGGAGAAGGGCGAGGGGCTGCGCCAGGGGAAGGGTGCGGCTGCCCTCTCTCTCCCTCACTATATATAGGGGGAGGGGTGGAGGAGGCGCCCTAGGGTTCCCTAGGGGAGGGGCGGCGGCCACAGGGGAAACCCTAGATGGGTTTGGGCGCCCCCACCCCTAGGAAACTTGCCCCCCAAGCCGGGAGGGGTGGCTGCCCTAGGGGAGGCGCCCCCACCTCTCCAAGTTACGTGAGATGGGGTGGGAGGGGCGCTCAGCCCCTTAATGGGCTGATGTGCCCCCTCCCCTTGGCCCATAAGGCCCCCCAACGCTTGTTGGGGCCTCCAAAACCCGGTACCCCCGGAACAATTCCGGGCTCCAATACCCTCTATATCGATCTTCACCTCCGGACCATTCCGGAACTCCTCATCACGTCCGGGAATTCATCCGGGACTCCAAACAACCTTTGGTAACCACATACTATTTCCCATAACAACTCTAGCGTCACCAAACCTTAAGTGTGTAGACCTTACGGGTTCGGGAACCATGCAAACATGACCGAGACATCTCTCCGGCCAATAACCAATAGTGGGATCTGGATACCCATATTGCCTCCCACATGTTCCATGGTGATCTCATCGGATGAACCATGATGTCGGGGATTCAATCAATCCCGTATACAATTCCCTTTGTCTATGGGTATGTTACTTGCCCGAGATTCGATCGTCGGTATCCCCATACCTCGTTCAATCTCGTTACCGGCTAGTCTCTTTACTCGTTCTGTAACGCATGATCCCGTGACCAACTCCTTAGTCACATTGAGCTCATTATGATGATTCATTATTGAGTGGGCCCAGAGATACCTCTCCGTCATACGGGGTGACAAATCCCAGTCTCGATTCGTGCCAACCCAACATACACTTTCGGAGATACCTGTAATGCACCTTTATAGCCACCCAGTTACGTTGTGACGTTTGGTACACCCAAAGCATTCCTACGGTATCCGGGAGTTGCACAATCTCATGGTCTAAGGAAATGATACTTGACATTAGAAAAGCTTTAGCAAATGAACTCCACGATCTTGTGCTACGCTTAAGATTGGGTCTTGTCCATCACATCATTCTCCTAATGATATGGTCCCGTTATCAATGACATCCAATGTCCATGGTCAGGAAACCATAACCATCTATTGATCATCGAGCTAGTCAACTAGAGGCTTACTAGGGACATGTTGTGGTCTATGTATTCACACATGTATTACAGTTTCCGGTTAATACAATTATAGCATGAACAATAGACAATTATCATGAACAAGGAAACATAATAATGACCATTTTATTATTGCCTCTAGGGCATATTTCCAACATACTCATCCAAGAGGGTTTTGTCCCCCAACATGATCTCCACACCCTTCACATCCCGTGCGAATTGCAACCTCTTCTTCTCAAGCTCAATCTCTTCAAATATCTTGGCCTTCTTGATCTCCCATTTGATCGTCGCCTCTTACTTCTCCGGCTCGATCTTCTCCCACTCAATTTTCAGCTTCTTCTCCGTCCTCTTCCGGTCTCAATCCATCCTCTCCTTTTTTGCATCCAACATGAGCTTGTACCTCTCCTCTTTTTTGTTCTCCCTCTCCGAAAAAATGCACGTCCATATTTTTGTAATTTCGACGTCACGGAAGGCCCTTGCCTTCCCCCACCTATTCCCCATGACTTGTCGGTTATCCTTTGGCACGGTGTCTCTTCCATTCTAGACGACAATAACTTCATCTTCATTGTCCAACCCAATTAATTGGTGGGAGTTTGAGCCATCATTCATCTTCTTGCCGACGTTGAGATCGGTCACAAGTTGTGTCCACTTTAACTTGTCATTCAATATGATCCAACAATGGCTAAAATCAAATGTCCTTTTTTCGTTTCGTGATACAAAGTGGCTGCCATCACCGTCTATCAAACAACATTTGTATGAGCACGGGAATGCAAAACAACCAAGCATACGAAAATGATGACAAGATGAAGTAGCTTACGTGTGTTGCCACTCCCATCCCACTTTGAGGGCGGCCGGTCACTTGTGAGTACTACCCAACGTACTTATTTACTTCCCCTTGAATGATCCCCCGTCGATGTTGGAGAGATGCCACATTGCGGTTGGTGACGATACGTGTTGGGAAACGTAGTAATTTCAAAAAAAAAATCCTACGCACACGCAAGATCATGGTGATGCATAGCAACGAGAGGGAATAGTGTTGTCCACGTACCCTCCTAGACCGAAAGCGGAAGCGTTAGCACAACGCGGTTGATGTAGTCGTACGTCTTCACGATCCGACCGATCAAGTACCAAACGTACGACACCTCCGAGATCAGCACACGTTCAGCCCGATGACGTCCCTCGAACTCCGATCCAGCCGAGTGTTGAGGGAGAGTTTCGTCAGCACGACGGTGTGGTGACGATGATGATGTTCTACCGATGCAGGGCTTCGCCTAAGCACCGCTACAGTATTATCGAGGTGGACTATGGTGGAGGGGGGCACCGCACACGGCTAAAAGATCAAACGATCAATTGTTGTGCCTCTAGGGTGCCCCCTTGCCCCCGTATATAAAGTAGCAAGGGGGGAGGTGCGGCCGGCCTAGAGGGGGCGCGCCAGGAGGAGTCCTACTCCTACCGGGAGTAGGACTCCCTCCCTTTTCCTTGTTGGACTAGGAGAGGAGGGGGAAAGAGGAGGGAGAGATGAAGGAAAGGGGGGGGGCGCCGCCCCCCTCTCCTTGTCCTATTCGGACTAGGGGGGAGGGGGGCGCGGCCCTGCCCTGGCCGCCTCTCCTCTTCTCCACAAGGCTCACTATGGCCCATTAAGCTCCCGGGGGGTTCCGGTAACCTCCCAGTACTCCGGTAAAATCCCGATTTCACCCGGAACACTTTCGATATCCAAACATAGTCTTCCAATATATCAATCTCCATGTCTCGACCATTTCTAGACTCCTCGTCATGTCCTGATCACATCTGGGACTCCGAACAACCTTCGGTACATCAAAACATATAAACTCATAATATAACTGTCATCGAAACGTTAAGCGTGCGGACCCTACGGGTTAGAGAACTATGTCGACATGACCGAGACACGTCTTCGGTCAATAACCATTAGCGGAACCTGGATGCTCATATTGGCTCCCACATATTCTACGAAGATCTTTATCGGTCAGACCGCATAACAACATACGTTGTTCCCTTTGTCATCGGTATGTTACTTGCCCGAGATTCGATCGTCGGTATCTCAATACCTAGTTCAATCTCGTTACCGGCAAGTCTCTTTACTCGTTCCGTAATACATCATCCCGCAACTAACTCATTAGTTGCAATGCTTGCAAGGCTTAAGTGATGTGAATTACCGAGAGGGCCCAGAGATACCTCTCTGACAATCGGAGTGACAAATCCTAATCTCGAAATACGCCAACCCAACAAGTACCTTCGGAGACACCTGTAGAGCACCTTTATAATCACCCAGTTACGTTGTGATGTTTGGTAGCACACAAAGTGTTCCTTGATACGTCTCCAACGTATCTATAATTTTTGATTGCTCCATGCTATATTATCTACCGTTTTGGACTATATTGGGCTTTATTTTCCACTTTTATATTATTTTTGGGACTAACCTATTAACCGGAGGCCCAGCCCAGAATTGCTATTTTTTGCCTATTTCAGTGTTTCGGATAAACGGAATATCAAACAGAGTCCAAACGGAATAAAATCTTCGGAAACGTGATTTTCTCACCGAACGTGATCCAGGAGACTTGGACCCTACTGCAAGGGAGCAAAGAGGTGGTCACGAGGGTGGGGGGGTGCCCCCCCTAGGGCGCGCCCCCTGCCTCGTGGGCCCCTCGGTGCTCCACCGACGTACTCCTTCCTCCTATATATACACACGTACCCCCAAACGATCAGAACAGGAGCCAAAAAACTAATTCCACCGCCGCAACTTTCTGTATCCACGAGATCCCATCTTGGGGCCTGTTCCGGAGCTCCACCGGAAGAGGGCCATCATCACGGTGGGCTTATACATCATCCTAGCCCCTCCGATGAAGTGTGAGTAGTTTACCTCAGACCTTCGGGTCCATAGTTAGTAGCTAGATGGCTTCTTCTCTCTCTTTGAATCTCAATACAAAGTTCTCCCCCTCTCTCGTGGAGATCTATTTGATGTAATCTTCTTTTTGCGGTGTGTTTGTTGAGACCGATGAATTGTGGGTTTATGATCAAGTCTATCTATGAATAATATTTGAATCTTCTCTGAATTCTTTTATGCATGATTGGTTATCTTTGCAAGTCTCTTCGAATTATCCGTTTGGTTTGGCCAACTAGATTGGTAGTTCTTGCCATGGGAGAAGTGCTTAGCTTTGGGTTCGATCTTGCGGTGTCCTTACCCAGTGACAGAAGGGGCAGCAAGGCACGTATTGTATCGTTGCCATCGAGGATAACAAGATGGGGTTTATTTCATATTGCATGAATTTATCTCTCTACATCATGTCATCTTACTTAAGGCGTTACTCTGTTTTTAACTTAATACTCTAGATGCATGCTGGATAGCGGTCGATGAGTGGAGTAATATTAGTAGATGCAGAATCGTTTCGATCTACTTGTCACGGACGTGATGCCTATATACATGATCATGCCTAGATATTCTCATAATTATGCTCAATTCTATCAATTGCTCAACAGTAATTTGTTCACCCACCATAGAATACTTATGCTCTTGAGAGAAGCCACTAGTGAAACCTATGGCCCCCGGGTCTATTCTCATCATATCAATCTCCATCACTTTTATATTGTTTTGCTATTTACTTTGCTTTTACTTTTTTACTTTGCATATTTATATCAAAAATACCAAAAATATTCTATCTATCAGATCTCACTCTCGTAAGTGACCGTGAAGGGCTTGACAACCCCTAATCGCATTGGTTGCGAGTAGCTATCGCTTTGTGCAGGTACGAGGGACTTGAGCGTGGGCTCCTACTGGATTGATACCTTGGTTCTCAAAAACTGAGGGAAATACTTACGCTACTCTGCTGCATCATCCCTTTCTCTTCGGGGAAAACCAACACAAGCTCAAGACGTAGCAAGAAGGATTTCTGGCGCGTTGCCGGGGAGTCTACGCAAAAAGTCAATATACCAAGTACCCATCACAATCCCTATCTCTCGCATTACATTATTTGCCATTTGCCTCTCGTTTTCCTCTCCCCCCAATTCACCCTTGCCGTTTTATTCGCCCTCTCTCCCTATCCTCCCTCTCTTGTTGCCTCTTTTGTCCGCTTGCTTTTTGTTTGCTCGTGTGTTAGATTGCTTGTTTGTCGCGATGGCTCAAGATACTACTAAATTGTGTGACTTCACCAATACCAATAATAATGATTTCCTTAGCACTCCGATTGCTCCTCTTACCGATGCTGAATCTTGTGAAATTAATACTGCTTTGTTGAATCTTGTTATGAAAGATCAATTCGCCGGCCTTCCTAGTGAAGATGCCGCTACTCATCTGAATAGCTTCGTTGATTTATGTGATATGCAAAAGAAAAAAGATGTCAATAATGATGTCGTTAAATTGAAGCTATTTCCTTTTTCGCTTAGAGATCGTGCTAAAGCTTGGTTTTCGTCTTTGCCTAAGAATAGTATAGATTCATGGAACAAGTGCAGAGATGCTTTTATCTCTAAGTATTTTCCTCCCGCTAAGATCATCTCTCTTAGAAACGATATAATGAACTTTAAACAACTTGATCATGAACATGTTGCACAAGCTTGGGAGAGAATGAAATTAATGATACGTAATTGCCCTACTCATGGTTTGAATTTGTGGATGATTATACAAAATTTTTATGCCGGATTGAATTTTGCTTCTAGAAATATTTTAGATTCGGCCGCGGGAGGCACTTTTATGGAAATCACTTTAGGAGATGCTACTAAACTCCTAGATAATATTATGGTTAATTATTCTCAATGGCATACTGAAATAACTTCTAATAAAAAAGTGCATGCGATAGAAGAAATTAATGTGTTGAGTGGAAAGATGGATGAACTTATGAAATTATTTGCTACTAAGAGTGTTTCTTATGATCCTAATGATATGCCTTTGTATACTTTGATTGAGAATAATAATGAATCTATGGATGTGAATTTTGTTGGTAGGAATAATTTTGGTAACAACGCTTATAGAGGGAATTTTAATCCTAGGCCATATCCTAGTAATCCTTCTAATAATTATTGGAATCCCTACAACAACTCTTATGGAAATTATAATAAGATTCCCTCTTATTTTTAATCTAATATTAAAGAATTTATTTCTTCGCAAAAGAATTTTAATGCTATGATTTAAGAAAAATTGCTTAAGATTGATGATTTGGCTAGAAACGTTGATAGAATTGCTCTTGATGTTGATGCTTTGAAACTTAGATCTATTCCACCTAAGCATGATATTAATGAGTCTCTAAAAGCCATGAGAATTTCAATTGATGAGTGTAAGGAAAGAACCGCTAGGATGCGTGCTTCCAAAGATGCCTTTATTAAAGCGTGTTCTTCCAATTCCTATGAAAATCAAGATGAAGATCTAATTGATGTGTATCCAATTAAATCTTTATTTTGCAATATGAATCTTGATGAAACTGAATATGATCTTCCTTTACCTAGAAGACGTTCTAAAAATTCGGAGTATTTAGATTTTAATGATGAAATTGATGAAAGTGGGATTGAAAGAAATAAAAATCTAGATGTTGGTAACCCACTATATTGGATTTCAAGGAATTCAATTATGAAAGTTGCTCTTTGATTGATTGTATTTACTTGTTGCAATCCGTGCTAAATTCTCCACATGCTTATAATCGAAATAAAGCCTTCACCGAACATATTGTTGATGCCTTGATGCAATCTTACGAAGAAAAACTTGAATTGAAAGTTTCTATCCCTAGAAAACTCTATGATGAGTGGGAAACAACTATTAAAATTAAAATTAAAAATCATGAGTTTTATGCTTTGTGTGATTTGGGTGCTAGTGTCTCTACTATTCCCAAGACCTTGTGTGATTTACTAGATTTCCGTAATTTTGATGATTGCTCTCTAAACTTGCATCTTGCGGATTCCACTATTAAGAAACCTATGGGAAGAATTAATGATGTTCTTATTGTTGCAAATAGGAATTATGTGCCCATATATTTCATTGTTCTTGATATAGATTGCAATCCTTCTTGACCTATTATTCTTGGTAGACAATTCCTTAGAACGGTTGGTGCGATTATTGATATGAAGGAAGGGAATATTAGATTTTAATTTCCATTAAAAAGGGAATGGAACACTTTCCAAGAAAGAAAATAAAATTACCATATGAAACTATCATGAGAGCCACTTATGGATTGCCTACCAAAGATGGCAATACCTAGATCTATTCTTGCTCGTTATGCCTAGCTAGGGGCGTTAAACGATAGCACTTGTTGGGAGGCAACCCAATTTTATTTTTATTCCTTGCTTTTTGATCCTGTTTAGTAATAAATAAATTATTTAGCCTCTGTTTTGGTTGTGTTTTTTTGTGTTTAATTAGTGTTTGTGCCAAGTAGAACCGTTGGGAAGACTTGGGGAAAGTCTTGTTGAACTTGCTGTAAAAAACAGAAACTTTAGCACTCACGAGAACTGCTGTCATTTTTATTTGAAGAGTGATATTTAGTTAATTCTTTTTGAAGATGATTAATAGATAAATTCCTCACGTCCAGAAATTTATTTTAGACTTTTTGGGGTTCCAGATCTTGTGCTAGATACAGATTACTACAGACTGTTCTGTTTTTGACAGATTCTGTTTTTCGTGTGTTGTTTGCTTATTTTGATGAATCTATGGCTAGTAAAATAGTTTATAATCCATAGAGAAGTTGGAATACAGTAGGTTTAACACCAATATAAATAAAGAATTAGTTCATTACAGTACCTTGAAGTGGTCTTTTGTTTTCTTTCGCTAACGGAGCTCACGAGTTTTCTATTTTGAGTTTTGTGTTGTGAAGTTTTCAAGTTTTGGGTGAATTCTTTTGATGGATCATGGAACAAGGAGTGGCAAGAGCCTAAGCTTGGGGATGCCCATGGCACCCCCAAGATAATCCAAGGACACCAAAAATTCAAAGCTTGGGGATGCCCCCGGAAGGCATCCCCTCTTTCGTCCACTTCCATCGGTAATTTACTTGGAGCTATATTTTTATTCACCAACATGATATGTGTTTTGCTTGGAGCGTCTTGTATTATTTGTGTCTTTGTTTGTTAGTATGCCACAATCATCCTTGCTGTACACACCTTTTGAGAGAGCCATACATGAATTAAAATTTGATAGAATAGTCTATGTGCTTCACTTATATCTTTTGAGCTAAGTAGTTTTGCTCTATGTGCTTCACTTATATCTATTGAGCTAAGTAGTTTTACTCTATGTGCTTCACTTATATCTTTTGAGCTAGATAATTTTACTCTATGTGCTTCACTTATATCTTTTGAGCGTTATAATTTTGCTCTATGTGCTTCACTTAGATCCTTTAGAGCACGGTGGTGGATATGTTTTAAAGAAACTATTGATCTCTCATGCTTCACTTAAATTAATTTGAGAGTCCATTAATAGCATGGTAATTTGCCTAATAATAATATGCTTGGTATTCAAGATTTGTGAAACTCTCTTTTGAGTGTGTTGAATACTAAGAAAAGATTGAAGCATGATAATTGTTTTGAGTTATGGAGGTGATAATATTAAAGTCATGCTAGTTGAGTAGTTGTGAATTTAAAGAATACTTGTGTTGAAGTTTCTGATTCCCGTAGCATGCACGTATGGTGAACCGTTATGTGATGAAGTCGGAGCATGATTTATTTATTGATTGTCTTCCTTATGAGTGGCGGTCGGGGACGAGCGATGGTCTTTTCCTACCAATCTATCCCCCTAGGAGCATGCGCGTAATACTTTGCTTTGATAAATTCTAGATTTTTGCGATAAGTATATGAGTTCTTTATGACTAATGTTGAGTCCATGGATTATACGCACTCTCACCCTTCCACCTTTGCTAGCCTCTCTAATACCGCGCAACTTTCGCCGGTATCATACACCTACCATATACCTTCCTCAAAACAGCCACCATACCTACCTATTATGGCATTTCCATAGCCATTCCGAGATATATTGCCATGCAACTTTCCACCATCTAGTTCATCATGACACACTTCATCATTGTCATATTGCATATCCAGGCACACCGCCAGATGCATTCACATAGAGTCATATTTTGTTCTAAGTATCGAGTTGTAATTGTTGAGTTATAAGAAAAATAAAAGTGTGATGATCATCATTATTAGAGCATTGTCCCAGTGAGGAAAGAATGATGGAGACTATGATTCCCCCATAAGTCGGGATGAGACTCTGGACGAAAAAAAGAGGCCAAAAAAGAGAAAAGGCCCAAACAAAAAAAATGATGAGAGAAAAAGAGAGAAGGAACAATGGTACTATCCTTTTACCACACTTGTGCTTCAAAGTAGCACCATGATGTTCATAGTAGAGAGTCTCTCATGTTATAACTTTCATATACTAGTGGGAATTTTTCATTATAGAACTTGGCTTGTATATTCCAATGATGGGATTCCTCAAATTGCCCTAGGTATTCATGAGCAAGCAAGTTGGATGCACACCCGCTTAGTTTCTTTTTGAGCTTTCATGTACTTATAGTTCTAGTGCATCCGTTGCATGGCAATCCCTACTCACTCACATTGATATCTATTGATGGGCATCCCCATAGCCCGTTGATACGCCTAGTTGATGTGAGACTATCTTCTCCTTTTTGTCTTATCCACAACCACCATTCTATTCCACCTATAGTGCTATATCCATGGCTCACGCTCATGTATTGCGTGAAGATTGAAAAAGTTTTGAAAAAGTTAGAGTATAAAACAATTGCTTGGCTTGTCATCGGGGTTGTGCATGATTTAAATACTTTGTGTGGGGAAGATGGAGCATAGCCAGACTATATGATTTTGTAGGGATAACTTTCTTTGGCCATGTTATTTTGAGAAGACATAATTGCTTTGTTAGTATGCTTGAAGTATTATTATTTTCTATGTCAATATAAACTTTTATCTTGAATATTTCTAATCTGAATATTCATACCACAATTAAGAAGATTTGCATTGAAATTATGCCAAGTAGCACTCCGCATCAAAAATTCTCTTTTTATCATTTACCTACTCGAGGACGAGCAGGAATTAAGCTTGGGGATGCCTGATGCGTCTCCAGCCTATCTATAATTTTTGATTGCTCCATGCTATATTATCTACTGTTTTGGACTATATTGGGCTTTATTTTCCACTTTTATCTTATTTTTGGGACTAACCTATTAACCGGAGGCTCAGCCCAGAATTGCTGTTTTTTGCCTATTTCACTGTTTCGGATAAACAGAATATCAAACAGAGTCCAAACGGAATAAAATCTTCGGAAACGTGATTTTCTCACCGAACGTGATCCATGAGACTTGGACCCTACTGCAAGGGATCAAAGAGGTGGTCACGAGGGTGGGGGCGCGCCCCCCCTAGGGCGCGCCCCCTGCCTCGTGGGCCCCTCGGTGCTCCATCGACGTACTCCTTCCTCCTATATATACACACGTACCCCCAAACGATCAGAACAGGAGCCAAAAACCTAATTCCACCGCCGCAACTTTCTGTATCCACGAGATCCCATCTTGGGGCCTGTTCCGGAGCTCCGCCGGAAGAGGGCCGTCTTCACGGAGGGCTTCTACATCAGCCCCTCCGATGAAGTGTGAGTAGTTTACCTCAGACCTTCGGGTCCATAGTAGCTAGATGGCTTATTCTCTCTCTTTGAATCTCAATACAAAGTTCTCCCCTCTCTCGTGGAGATCTATTCGATGTAATCTTTTTTTGCGGTGTGTTTGTTGAGACCGATGAATTGTGGGTTTATGATCAAGTCTATCTATGAATAATATTTGAATCTTCTCTGAATTCTTTTATGCATGATTGGTTATCTTTGCAAGTCTCTTTGAATTATCCGTTTGGTTTGGCCAACTAGATTGGTAGTTCTTGCCATGGGAGAAGTGCTTAGCTTTGGGTTCGATCTTGCGGTGTCCTTACCCAGTGATAGAAGGGGCAGCAAGGCACGTATTGTATCATTGTCATCGAGGATAACAACATGGGGTTTATTTCATATTGCATAAATTTATCTCTCTACATCATGTCATCTTGCTTAAGGCGTTGCTCTTTTTTTAACTTAATACTCTAGATGCATGCTGGATAGCGGTCGATGAGTGGATTAATAGTAGTAGATGCAGAATCGTTTCGATCTACTTGTCACGGACGTGATGCCTATATACATGATCATGCCTAGATATTCTCATAATTATGCTCAATTCTATCAATTGCTCAACAGTAATTTGTTCACCCACCGTAGAATACTTATGCTCTTGAGAGAAGCCAGTAGTGAAACCTATGGCCCCCGGGTCTATTCTCATCATATCAATCTCCATCACTTTTATATTGTTTTGCTTTTTAATTTGCTTTTACTTTTTACTTTGCATCTTTATATAAAAAATACCAAAAATATTCTATCTATCAGATCTCACTCTCGTAAGTGACCGTGAAGGGCTTGACAACCCCTAATCGCGTTGGTTGCGAGTAGCTATCGCTTTGTGCAGGTACGAGGGACTTGAGCATGGGCTCCTACTGGATTGATACCTTGGTTCTCAAAAACTGAGGGAAATACTTATGCTACTCTGCTGCATCATCCCTTCCTCTTCGGGGAAAACCAATGCAAGCTCAAGATGTAGCATTCCTCCGGTAAACGGGAGTTGCATAATCTCATAGTCATAGGAACATGTATAATTCATGAAGAAAGCAATAGCAACAAACTAAATGATCAAGTGCTAAGCTAACGGAATGGGTCAAGTCAATCACATCATTCTCTTAATGATGTGATCACGTTAATCAAATGACAACTCATGTCTATGGTTAGGAAACATAACCATCTTTGATCAACGAGCTAGTCAAGTAGAGGCATACTAGTGACACTCTCTTTGTCTATGTATTCACACATGTATTATGTTTCCGATTAATACAATTCTAGCATGAATAATAAACATTTATCATGATATAAGGAAATAAATAATAACTTTATTATTGCCTCTAGGGCATATTTCCTTCAGTCTCCCACTTGCACTAGAGTCAATAATCTAGTTCACATCACCATGTGATTTAATACCAATAGTTCACATCACCATGTGATTAACACCCATAGTTCACAGCCACATGTGACCAACACCCAAAGGGTTTACTAGAGTCAATAATCTAGTTCACATTGCTATGTGATTAACACCCAAAGAGTACTAAGGTGTGATCATGTTTTGCTTGTGAGAGAAGTTTAGTCAACGGGTCTGCCACATTCAGATCCGTAAGTATTTTGCAAATTTCTATGTCAACAGTGCTCTCCACGGAGCTACTCTAGCTAATTGCTCCCACTTTCAATATGTATCCATATTGAGATTTAGAGTCATCTGGATCGGTGTCAAATTTTGCATCGACGTAACCCTTTACGACGAACCTTTTTGTCACCTCCATAATCGAGAAACATATCCTTATTCCACTAAGGATAATTTTGACCGCTGTCGAGTGATCTACTCCTAGATCACTATTGTACTCCCTTGCCAAAATCAATGTAGGGTATACAATAGATCTGGTACACAGCATGGCATATTTTATAAAACCTATGGCCAAGGCATAGGGAATGACTTCCATTCTCTTTCTATCTTCTGCTGTGGTCGGGCTTTGAGTCTTACTCAGTTTCACACCTTGTAACACAGGCAAGAACTCTTTCTTTAACTGTTCCATTTTGAACTACTTCAAAATCTTGTCAAGGTATGTACTCATTGAAAAACTTATCAAGCGTCTTGATCTATCTCTATAGATCTTGATGCTCAATATGTAAGCAGCTTCACTGAGGTCTTTCTTTGAAAAAATCCTTTCAAACACTCCTTTATGCTTTGCAGAATAATTCTACATTATCTCCGATCAACAATATGTCATTCACATATACTTATCAGAAATGTTGTAGCGCTCCCACTCACTTTCTTGTAAATATAGGCTTCATCGCAAGTCTGTATAAAACTATATGCTTTGATCAACTTATCAAAGCGTATATTCCAACTCCGAGATGCTTGCACCAGTCCATAGATGGATCGCTGGAGCTGGCATATTTTGTTAGCACCTTTAGGATTGACAAAACTTTCTTGTTGCATCATATACAACTCTTTTTTAATAAATCCATTAAGGAATGTAGTTTTGTTTATCCATTTGCTAGATTTCATAAAATGTGGCAATTGCTAACATGATTCGCACATACTTAAGCATAGATACAAGTGAGAAACTCTCATCGTAGTCAACACCTTAAACTTGTCAAAATCCTTTTGCGACAATTCTAGCTTTGTAGATAGTAACACTACTATCAGCGTCCGTCTTCCTCTTGAAGATCCATTTAATCTCAATGGCTCGTCGATCTTTGGTCAAGTCAGTCAAAGTCCATACTTTGTTCTTATACATGGATCTCATCTCAGATTTCATGGCCTCAAGCCATTTCATGGAATCTGGGCTCATCATCGCTTCCTCATAGTTCGTAGGTTCGTCATGGTCAAGTAACATGACCTCCAGAACAGTATTACCGTACCACTCTTGGTGCGGATCTCACTCTGGTTGGCCTACGAGGTTCGGTAGTAACTTGATCTGAAGTTATATGATCAACATCATTAGCTTCCTCACTAATTGGTGTAGGAGTCACAGAAACAGATTTCTATGATGAACTACTTTCCAATAAGGGAGCAGGTACAGTTACCTCATCAAGTTCTACTTTCCTCCCACTCACTTCTTTCGAGAGAAACTCCTTCTCTAGAAAGGATCCATTCTCAGCAACAAATATCTTGCCTTCGGATCTATGATAGAAGGTGTACCCAACAGTTACTTTTGGGTATCCTATGCAGACGCACTTCTCCGACTTGGGTTTGAGATTATCAAGATGAAACTTTTTCACATAAGCATCGCAACCCCAAACTTTAAGAAACGACAGCTTAGGTTTCTTGCCAAACATAGTTCATACGGTGTCGTCTCAAACGGATTTAGATGGTGCTATGTTTAACGTGAATGTAGCTGTCTCTAATGCATAACCCCAAAACGATAGTGGTAAATCGGTAAGAGACATCATAGATCGCACCATATCTAATAAAGTACAGTTACGACGTTCAGACACACCATTACACTGTGGTGTTCCAGGTGGCGTGAGTATTGAAACTATTTCACATTGTTTTAATAGAAGGTCAAACTCGTAACTCAAATATTTTACTTCTGCAATCATATCGTAGAAACTTTTATTTTTGTTACGATGATTCTCCACTTCACTCTGAATTTTTTCGAACTTTTCAAATGTTTCAGACTTGTGTTTCATCAAGTAGATATACTCATATCTACTCAAATCATCTATGAAGATCAGAAAATACTGATACCTGCCGCGAGCCTCAATATTCATTGGACCACATACATCAGTATGTATGATTTCCAACAAATCTGTTGCTCGCTCCATTGTTCCGGAGAACGGAGTCTTAGTCATATTGCCCATGAGGCATGGTTCGCAAGCATCAACTGATTCATAATCAAGTGATTCCAAAAGCCCATCAGCATGGATTTTCTTCATGCACTTTACACCAATATGACCTAAACGGCAGTGCCACAAATAAGTTGCACTATCATTATTAACTTTGCATCTTTTGGCTTCAGTATTATGAAAATGTGTATCACCACGATCGAGATCCAACAAACCATTTTCATTGGGTGTATGACCATAGAAGGTTTTATTCATGTAAATAGAACAACAATTATTCTCTAACTTACATGAATAACCATATTGCAATAAACATGATTCAATCATATTCATGCTCAACGCAAACACTAAATAACATTTATTTTAGGTTTAACACTAATCCCGAAAGTATAGGGAGTGTGCGATGATGATCATATCAATTTTGGAACCATTTCCAATACACATCGTCACTTCACCCTTAACTAGTCTCTATTCATTCTGCAACTCCCATTTCGAGTTACTATTCTTAGCAACCGAACTAGTATCAAATACTGAGGGGTTGCTATAAACACTAGTAAAGTACACATCAATAACATGTATATCAATATACCTATGTTCACTTTGCCATCCTTCTTATCCGCTAATTACTTGGGGTGGTTCCGCTTCCAGTGACCACTCCCTTTGTAGTAGAAGCACTCAGTTTCAGGCTTAGGTCCAGACTTGTTTTTTTCACTTAAGCAGCAACTTGCTTGCCGTTCTTCTTGAAGTTCACCTTTCATCCCTTTGTCCCTTTACTTGAAACTAGTGGTTTTGTTTACCATCAACACTTGATGCTTTTCTTGATTTATACCTTCGTCGATTTCAGCATCACGAAGAGCTTGGGAATCGTTTCCGTTATCCCTTGCATATTATAGTTCATCACGAAGTTCTACTAACTTGGTGATGGTGACTAGAGAATTCTGTCAATCACTATTTTATCTGGAAGATCAACTCCCACTTGATTCAAGCGATTGTAGTACCCAGACAATCTGAGCACATGCTCACTGCCTGAGCTATTCTCCTCCATCTTTTAGCTATAGAACTTGTTGGAGACTTCATATCTCTCAACTCGGGGTTTTGCTTGGAATATTAACTTCAACTCCTAGAACATCTCATATGGTCCATGACGTTCAAAACGTCTTTGAAGACCCGATTCTAAGCCGTTTAAGCATGGTGCACTAAACTATCAAGTAGTCATCATATTGAGCTTAGCCAAACGTTCATAACATCTGCATCTGCTCCTGCAATAGGTTTGTCACCTAGCGGTGCATCAAGGACATAATTCTTCTGTGCAGCAATGAGGATAAACATCAGATCACGGATCCAATCCGCATCATTGCTACTAACATCTTTAAACTTAGTTTTCTCTAGGAACATATCAAAAATAAAACAAGGAGCTAAACGCGAGCTATTGATCTACAACATAGATATGCTAATACTACCAGGACTAAGTTCATGATAAATTTAAGTTCAATTAATCATATTACTTAAGAACTCCCACTTAGCTAGATAGACATCCCTCTAATCCTCTTAGTGATCACGTGATCCATATCAATTAAACCATGTCCGATCATCACGTGAGATGGAGTAGTTTCAACGGTGAACATCACTATGTTGATCATATCTAATATATGATTCATGCTCGACCTTTCGGTCTCCGTGTTCCGATGCCATATCTGTTATATGCTAGGCTCGTCAAGTTTAACCTGAGTATTTCGCGTGTGCAACTGTTTTGCATCCGTTGTATTTGAACGTAGAGCCTATCACACCCGATCATCATGTGGTGTCTCAGCACGAAGAACTTTCGCAACGGTGCATACTCAGGGAGAACGCTTATACCTTGAAATTTAGTGAGAGATCATCTTATAAAGATACCGTCGAACTAAGCAAAATAAGATGTATAAAAGATAAACATCACATGCAATCAAAATATGTGACATGATATGGCCATCATCATCTTGTGCCTTTGATCTCCATCTCCAAAGCATCGTCATGATTTCCATCGTCACCTGCATGACACCATGATCTCCATCATCTTGATCTATATCAATGTGTCGTCACATGGTCGTCTCGCCAACTATTACTCTTGCAACTATTGCTATCGCATAGCGATAAAGTAAATCAATTATTTTGCGCTTGCATCTTATGCAATAAAGAGACAACCATAAGGCTTCTTGAAGGAAATATGCCCTAGAGGCAATAATAAAGTTATTATTTATTTCCTTATATCATGATAAATGTTTATTATTCATGCTAGAATTGTATTATCCAGAAACATAATACTTGTGTGAATTCATAGACAAACTAAACGTCACTAGTATGCCTCTACTTGACTAGCTCGTTAATCGAAGATGGTTATGTTTCCTAACCATAGACATGTGTTGTCATTTGATTAATGGGATCACATCATTAGGAGAATGATGTGATTGACATGACCCATTCCATTAGCTTAGCACCCGATCGTTTAGTATGTTGCTATTGCTTTCTTCATGACTTATACATGTTCCTGTTACTATGAGATTATGCAACTCCCGTTTGCCGGAGGAACACTTTGTGTGCTACCAAACGTCACAACGTAACTGGGTGATTATAAAGGTGCTCTACAGGTGTCTCCAAAGGTACATGTTGGGTTGGCGTATTTCGAGATTAGGATTTGTCACTCCGATTGTCATAGAGGTATCTCTGGGCCCTCTCGGTAATGCACATCACTTAAAGCCTTGCAAGCAATGCAACTAATGAGTTAGTTGCGAGATGATGTATTACGGAACGAGTAAAGAGACTTGCCGATAACGAGATTGAACTAGGTATTGAGATACCGATGATCGAATCTCGGGCAAGTAACATACCGATGACAAAGGGAACAACGTATGTTGTTGTGTGGTCTGACCAATAAAGATCTTCGTAGAATATGTAGGAGCCAATATGAGCATCCAGGTTCCGCTATTGGTTATTGACTGGAGACGTGTCTCGGTCATGTCTACATTGTTCTCGAACTCGTAGGGTCCGCACGCTTAACGTTACGATGACAGTTTCATTATGAGTTTATATATTTTGATGTACCGAAGGTTGTTCGGAGTCCCGGATATGATCATGGACATGACGAGGAGTCTCGAAATGATCAACACATAAAGATCGATATATTGGACAGCTATATTCGGACACCGGAAGTGTTTCGGGTGATTTCAGAGAAAACCGGAGTGCCGGAAGGGTTACCGGAACCCCCCAGGGAAGTATTGGGCCTTAGTGGGCCTGAGGGGAGAGAGAGGGAAGCAGCCCAGGAGGTGGCGCGCCCCCTCTCATGAGGAGTCCGAATTGGACTAGGGGAGGGGGGCGCAGCCCCTCTTTCCCTCTCCCTCTCCCTCTCTTTCCTTCCCCCTTATCTCTTCCTAGTTGGACTAGGAAAGGGGAGTCCTACTCCTACTAGGAGGAGGACTCTCCCCTCCTTGGCGCGCCCCAAGGGCCGGCCGGCCTCCCCCCTTGCTCGTTTATATACGGGGGCAGGGGCACCTCTAGACACAAGTTGATCTTCGTGATCGTTCTCTTAGCCGTGTGGGGTGCCCCTCCACCATAATCCTCGATAATATTGTAGCGGTGCTTAGGCGAAGCCCTGCGACGGTAGAACATCAAGATCGTCACCACGCCGTCGTGCTGACGGAACTCTTCCCCGACACTTTGCTGGATCGGAGTCCGGGGATCGTCATCGAGCTGAACGTGTGCTAGAACTCGGAGGTGCCGTAGTTTCGGTGCTTGATTGGTCGGGCCGTGAAGACGTACCACTACATCAACCGCGTTGTGCTAATGCTTCCGCTTCCGGTCTACGAGGGTACGTAGACAACACTCTCTCCTCTCGTTGCTATGCATCACCATGATCTTGCGTGTGCATAGGAATTTTTTTGAAATTACTACGTTCCCCAACAGTGGTATTAGAGCCTAGGTTTTATGTGTTGATGTTATATGCACGAGTAGAACACAAGTGAGTTGTGGGCGATATAAGTCATACTGCTTACCAGCATGTCATACTTTGGTTCGGCGGTATTGTTGGATGAAGCGGCCCGGACCGACATTACGCATACGCTTACGCGGGACTAGTTCTACTGACGTGCTTTGCACACAGGTGGCTGGCGGGTGTCAGTTTCTCCAACTTTAGTTGAACTGAGTGTGGCTACGCCCGGTCCTTGCGAAGGTTAAAACAGCACCAACTTGACAAACTATCGTTGTGGTTTTGATGCGTAGGTAAGATTGGTTCTTGCTTAAGCCCATAGCGGCCACGTAAAACTTGCAACAAACAAAGTAGAGGACGTCTAACTTGTTTTTGCAGGGCATGTTGTGATATGATATGGTCAAGACATGATGCTAAATTTTATTGTATGAGATGATCATGTTTTGTAACCGAGTTATCGGCAACTGGCAGGAGCCATATGGTTGTCGCTTTATTGTATGCAATGCAATCGCCCTGTAATGCTTTACTTTATCACTAAGCGGTAGCAATAGTCGTAGAAGCATAAGATTGGCGAGATGACAACGATGCTACGATGGAGATCAAGGTGTCGCGCCGGTGACGATGGTGATCATGACGATGCTTCGGAGATGGAGATCACAAGCACAAGATGATGATGGCCATATCATATCACTTATATTGATTGCATGTGATGTTTATCTTTTATGCATATTATCTTGCTTTGATTGGCGGTAGCATTATAAGATGATCTCTCACTAAATTTCAAGATAAAAGTGTTCTCCCTGAGTATGCACCGTTGCCAAAGTTCGTCGTGCCCAGACACCATGTGATGATTGGGTGTGATAAGCTCTACGTCCATCTACAACGGGTGCAAGCCAGTTTTGCACACGTAGAATACTCAGGTTAAACTTGACGAGCCTAGCATATGCAGATATGGCCTCGGAACACTGAGACCGAAAGGTCGAGCGTGAATCATATAGTAGATATGATCAACATAGTGATGTTCACCATTGAAAACTACTCCATTTCACGTGATGATCGGTTATGGTTTAGTTGATTTGGATCACGTGATCACTTAGAAGATTAGAGGGATATTTTTCTAAGTGGGAGTTCTTAAGTAATATGATTAATTGAACTTAAATTTATCATGAACTTAGTACCTGATAGTATCTTGCTTGTTTATGTTTAATTGTAGATAGATGGCCCGTGCTGTTATTCCGTTGAATTTTAATGCGTTCCTTGAGAAAGCAAAGTTGAAATATGATTGTAGCAATTACACGGACTGGGTCCGTAACTTGAGGATTATCCTCATTGCTACACAGAAGAATTACGTCATGGAAGCACTGCTGGGTGCCAGGCCTGCTTCTGATGCAACTGACGATGTTAAGAACGTCTGGCAGAGCAAAGCTGATGACTACTCGATAGTTCAATGTGCCATGCTTTACGGCTTAGAACCGGGACTTCAACGACGTTTTGAACGTCATGGATCATATGAGATGTTCTAGGAGTTGAAGTTAATATTTCAAGCAAATGCCCGGATTGAGAGATATGAAGTCTCCAATAAGTTCTATAGCTGCAAGATGGAGGAGAACAGTTCTGTGAATGAGCATATACTCAAAATGTCCGGGTATAATAATCACTTGATTCAACTGGGAGTTAATCTTCTGGATGATTGCGTCATTGACAGAATTCTCCAATCACTTCCACCTAGCTACAAGAGCTTCGTGATGAACTATAATATGCAAGGGATGGATAAAACAATTCCCGAGCTCTTCGCAATGCTAAAAGCTGTGGAGGTAGAAATCAAAAAGGAGAATCAAGTGTTGATGGTCAACAAGACCACTAGTTTCAAGAAAAAGGGCAAGGGGAAGAAGAAGGGGAACTTCAAGAAGAACAGCAAGCAAGTTGCTGCACAGGAGAAGAACCCCAAGTCTGGACCTAAGCCTGAAACTGAGTGCTTCTACTGCAAGCAGACTGGTCACTGGAAGCGGAACTGCCCCAAGTATTTGGCGGATAAGAAGGATGGCAAGGTGAACAAAGGTATATGTGATATACATGTTATTGATGTGTACCTTACTAGAGCTCGCAGTAGCACCTGGGTATTTGATACTGGTTCTGTTGCTAATATTTGCAACTCGAAACAGGGACTACGGATTAAGCGAACACTGGCGAAGGACGAGGTGACGATGCGCGTGGGAAAGGGTTCCAAAGTCGATGTGATCGCAGTCGGCACGATACATCTACATCTACCATCGGGATTAGTATTAGACCTAAATAATTGTTATTTGGTGCCAGCGTTAAGCATGAACATTATATCTGGATCTTGTTTGATGCGAGACGGTTATTCATTTAAATCAGAGAATAATAGTTGTTCTATTTATATGAGTAATATCTTTTATGGTCATGCACCCTTGAAGAGTGGTCTATTTTTGATGAATCTCGATAGTAGTGATACACATATTCATAATGTTGAAGCCAAAAGATGCAGAGTTGATAATGATAGTGCGACTTATTTGTGGCACTGCCGTTTAGGTCATATCAGTGTAAAGCGCATGAAGAAACTCCATACCGATGGACTTTTGGAACCACTTGATTATGAATCACTTGGTACTTGCGAACCGTGCCTCATGGGCAAGATGACTAAAACGCCGTTCTCCGGTACTATGGAGAGAGCAACAGATTTGTTGGAAATCACACATACAGATGTATGTGGTCCAATGAATGTTGAAGCTCGTGGCGGATATCGTTATTTTCTCACCTTCACAGATGATTTAAGCAGATATGGGTATATCTACTTAATGAAACATAAGTCTGAAACATTTGAAAAGTTCAAAGAATTTCAGAGTGAAGTTGAAAATCATCGTAACAAGAAAATAAAGTTTCTATGATCTGATCGTGGAGGAGAATATTTGAGTTACGAGTTTGGTCTACATTTGAAACAATGCGGAATAGTTTCGCAACTCACGCCACCCGGAACACCACAGCGTAATGGTGTGTTCGAATGTCGTAATCGTACTTTACTTGATATGGTACGATCTATGATGTCTCTTACAGATTTACCGCTATCGTTTTGGGGTTATGCTTTAGAGATGGCCGCATTCACGTTAAATAGGGCACCATCAAAATCCGTTGAGACGACGCCTTATGAACTGTGGTTTGGCAAGAAACCAAAGTTGTCGTTTCTAAAAGTTTGGGGCTGCGATGCTTATGTGAAAAAACTTCAACCTGATAAGCTCGAACCCAAATCGGAGAAATGTGTCTTCATAGGATACCCAAAGGAGACATTTGGGTACACCTTCTATCACAGATCCGAAAGCAAGACATTTGTTGCTAAGAATGGATCCTTTCTAGAGAAAGAGTTTCTCTCGAAAGAAGTGAGTGGGAGGAAAGTAGAACTTGATGAGGTAACTGTACCTGCTCCCTTATTGGAAAGTAGTACATCACATAAACCGGTTTCTGTGACACCTGCACCAATTAGTGAGGAAGTTAATGATGATGATCATGAAACTTCAGAACAAGTTACTACTGAACCTCGTAGATCAACCAGAGTAAGATCTGCACCAGAGTGGTACGGTAATCCTGTTCTGGAAGTCATGCTACTAGATCATGATGAACCTGCGAACTATGAAGAAGCGATGGTGAGCCCAGATTCCGCAAAATGGCTTGAAGCCATGAAATCTGAGATGGGATCCATGTATGAGAACAAAGTGTGGACTTTGGTTGACTTGCCCAATGATCGGCAAGCAATTGAGAATAAATGGATCTTCAAGAAGAAGACTGACGCTGACGGTAATGTTACTGTCTACAAAGCTCGACTTGTCGCAAAAGGTTTTCGACAAGTTCAAGGGATTGACTATGATGAGACCTTCTCACCCGTAGCGATGCTTAAGTCTGTCCGAATCATGTTAGCAATTGCCGCATTTTATGATTATGAAATTTGGCAGATGGATGTCAAAACTGCATTCCTGAATGGATTTCTGGAAGAAGAGTTGTATATGATGCAGCCGGAAGGTTTTGTCGATCCAAAGGGAACTAACAAAGTGTGCAAGCTCCAGCGATCCATTTATGGACTGGTGCAAGCCTCTCGGAGTTGGAATAAATGCTTTGATAGTGTAATCAAAGCATTTGGTTTTGTACAGACTTTTGGAGAAGCCTGTATTTACAAGAAAGTGAGTGGGAGCTCTATAGCATTTCTGATATTATATGTGGATGACATATTACTAATCGGAAATGATATAGAATTTCTGGATAGCATAAAGGGATACTTGAATAAGAGTTTTTCAATGAAAGACCTCGGTGAAGCTACTTAAATATTGGGCATTAAGATCTATAGAGATAGATCAAGACGCTTAATTGGACTTTCACAAAGCACATACCTTGACAAAGTTTCGAAGAAGTTCAAAATGGATCAAGCAAAGAAAGGATTCTTGCCTGTGTTACAAGGTGTGAAGTTGAGTAAGACTCAATGCCCGACCACTGCAGAATATAGAGAGTAAATGAAAGATGTTCCCTATGCTTCGGCCATAGGCTCTATCATGTATGCAATGCTGTGTACCAGACCTGATGTGTGTCTTGCTATAAGTCTAGCAGGGAGGTAGCAAAGTAATCCAGGAGTGGATCACTGGACAACGGTCAAGAACATCCTGAAATACCTGAAAAGGACTAAGGATATGTTTCTCGTATATGGAGGTGACAAAGAGCTCATCGTAAATGGCTACGTTGATGCAAGCTTTGACACTGATCCGGACGATTCTAAATTGCAAACCGGATATGTATTTACATTAAACGGTGGAGCTGTCATTTGGTGCAGTTCTAAACAAAGTGTCGTGGCGGGATCTACATGTGAAGTGGAGTACATAGCTGCTTCGGAAGCAGCAAATGACGGAGTCTGGATGAAGGAGTTCATATCCGATCTAGGTGTCATACCTAGTGCATCGGGTCCAATGAAAATCTTTTGTGACAATACTGGTGCAATTGCCTTGGCAAAGGAATCCAAATATCACAAGAGAACCAAGCACATCAAGAGATGCTTCAATTCCATCCGGGATCTAGTCCAGGTGGAAGACATAGAGATTTGCAAGATACATACGGATCTGAATGTAGCAGACCCGTCGACTAAGCCTCTTCCACGAGCAAAACATGATCAGCACCAAGGCTCCATGGGTGTTAGAATCATTACTGTGTAATCTAGATTATTGACTCTAGTGCAAGTGGGAGACTGAAGGAAATATGCCCTAGAGGTAATAATAAAGTTATTATTTATTTCCATATATCCTGATAAATGTTTATTATTCATGCTAGAATTGTATTAACTGGAAACATAATACTTGTGTGAATACATAGACAAACTAAACGTCACTAGTATGCCTCTACTTGACTAGCTCGTTAATCGAAGATGGTTATGTTTGCTAACCATAGACATGTGTTGTCATTTGATTAACGGGATCACATCATTAGGAGAATGATGTGATTGACATGACCCATTCCATTAGCTTAGCACCCGATCGTTTAGTATATTGCTATTGCTTTCTTCACGACTTATACATGTTCCTGTTACTATGAGATTATGCAACTCACGTTTGCCGGAGGAACACTTTGTGTGCTACCAAACGTCACAACGTAACTGGGTGGTTATAAAGGTGCTCTACAGGTGTCTCCAAAGGTACATGTTGGGTTGGCGTATTCCGAGATTAGGATTTGTCACTCCGATTGTCGGAGAGGTATCTCTGGGCCCTCTCGGTAATGCACATCACTTAAAGCCTTGCAAGCAATGCAACTAGTGAGTTAGTTGCGAGATGATGTATTACGGAACGAGTAAAGAGACTTGCCGATAACGAGATTGAACTAGGTATTGAGATACTGACGATCGAATCTCGGGCAAGTAACATACCGATGACAAAGGGAACAACGTATGTTGTTGTGCGGTCTAACCGATAAAGATCTTTGTAGAATATTTAGGAGCCAATATGAGCATCCAGGATCCGCTATTGGTTATTGACTAGAGACGTGTCTCGGTCATGCCTACATTGTTCTCGAACCCATAGGGTCCGCACGCTTAACGTTACGATGACAGTTTCATTATGAGTTTATATATTTTGATGTACCGAAGGTTGTTCGGAGTCCCGGATATGATCACGGACATGACGAGGAGTCTCGAAATGATCGAGACATAAAGATTGATATATTGGACGGCTATATTCGGACACCGGAAGTGTTTCGGGTGATTTCGAAGAAAACTGGAGTGCCGGAAGGGTTACTGGAACCCCCCGGGGAAGTATTGGGCCTTAGTGGGCCTAAGGGGAGAGAGAGGGCAGCAGCTAGGAGGTGGCGCGCCCCCTCCCATGAGGAGTCCAAATTGGACTAGGGGAGGGGGGCGCGGCCCCTCTTTCCCTCTCCCTCTCTTTCCTTCCCCCTTATCTCTTCCTAGTTGGACTAGGAAAGGGGAGTCCTACTCCTACTAGGAGGAGCAATCCCCCCTCCTTGGCGCGCCCCAAGGGCCGGCCGGCCTCCCCCCTTTGCTCCTTTATATACGGGGGCAGGGGGCACCTCTAGACACAAGTTGATCTTCGTGATCGTTCTCTTAGCCGTGTGCGGTGCCCCCCTCCACCATAATCCTCGATAATATTGTAGCGGTGCTTAGGCGAAGCCCTGCGACGGTAGAACATCAAGATCGTCACCACGCCGTCGTGCTAACGGAACTCTTCCCCGACACTTTGCTGGATCGGAGTCCAGGGATCGTCATCGAGCTGAACGTGTGCTAGAACTCGGAGGTGCCGTAGTTTCGGTGCTTGATCGGTCGGGCCGTGAAGACGTACGACTACATCAACCGCGGTGTGCTAACGCTTCCGCTTCTGGTCTACGAGGGTACGTAGACAACACTCTCTCCTCTCGTTGCTATGCATCACCATGATCTTGCGTGTGCGTAGGAAATTTTTTGAAATTACTACGTTCCCCAACACTTTTGCCAGTTGTCGATAACTTCAACAAAACATGATCATCTTATACAACAACTTATATCTCATCACGTCTTGACCATATCACATCACAACATGCCCTGCAAAAACAACTTAGACGTCCTCTAATTTGTTGTTGCAAGTTTTACGTGGCTGCTATGGGCTGAGCAAGAACTGTTCTTACCTACGCATCAAAACCACAACGATAGTTTGTCAAGTTAGTGTTGTTTTAACCTTCTCAAGGACCGGGCGTAGCCACACTCGGTTCAACTAAAGTTGGAGAAACTGACACCCGCTAGTCACCTGTGTGCATAGCACGGCGGTAAAACCAGTCTCGCGTAAGCGTACGCGTAATGTCGGTCAAGGCCGCTTCATCCAACAATACCGCCGAACCAAAGTGTGACATGCTGGTAAGCAGTATGACTTATATCACCCACAACTCACTTGTGTTCTACTCATGCATATTACATCAACGCATAAAACCTGGCTCGGATGCCACTGTTGGGAAATGTAGTAATTTCAAAAAAAAATCCTACGCACATGCCAGATCATGGTGATGCATAGCAACGAGAGGGGAGAGTGTTGTCCATGTACCCTCGTAGATTGAAAGCGGAAGCGTTAGCACAACGTGGTTGATGTAGTCGTACGTCTTCACAATCCGACCGATCAAGTACCGTACGTACGGCACCTCCGAGTTCAGCACGTTTAGCCCGATGACGTCCCTCAAACTCCGATCCAGCCGAGTGTTGAGGGAGAGTTTCTTCAGCACGACGGCGTGGTGACGATGATGATGTTCTACCGATGCAGGGCTTCGCCTAAGCACCGCTACAGTATTATCGAGGTGGACTATGGTGGAGGGGGGCACCGCACACGGCTAAAAGATCAAACGATCAATTGTTGTGCCTCTAGGGTGCCCCCTTGCCCCCGTATATAAAGTAGCAAGGGGGGAGGTGCGGCCGGCCTAGAGGGGGCGCGCCAGGAGGAGTCCTACTCCTACCGGGAGTAGGACTCCCTCCCTTTTCCTTGTTGGACTAGGAGAGGGGGGGGAAAGAGGAGGGAGAGATGAAGGAAAGGGGGGGGGGGCGCCGCCCCCCTCTCCTTGTCCTATTCGGACTAGGGGGGAGGGGCGCGCGGCCCTGCCCTGGCCGCCTCTCCTCTTCTCCACAAGGCTCACTATGGCCCATTAAGCTCCCGGGGGGTTCCGGTAACCTCCCAGTACTCCGGTAAAATCCCGATTTCACCCGGAACACTTTCGATATCCAAACATAGGCTTCCAATATATCAATCTCCATGTCTCGACCATTTCTAGACTCCTCGTCATGTCCTGATCACATCTGGGACTCCGAACAACCTTCGGTACATCAAAACATATAAACTCATAATATAACTGTCATCGAAACGTTAAGCGTGCGGACCCTACGGGTTCGAGAACTATGTAGACATGACTGAGACACGTCTCTAGTCAATAACCAATAGCGGATCCTGGATGTTTGTCTATGTATACTAGTGACACTCTGTTTGTCTATGTATTCACACATGTATTATGATTCCGATTAATACAATTCTAGCATGAATAATAAACATTTATCATGATATAAGGAAATAAATAATAACTTTATTATTGCCTCTAGGGCATATTTCCTTCAATACGATGTGGCTCCACATATTTCTTTTGTTCGAGATATTCCTTCCAGATCTTCTCCCAATACTTATTCCCCTTTTGCTCGGTGTCGCATATTGGATCCATTGATGTGGCCAACCAATCTCTGACCAACAAGATATCCTCAAAAGTTAAGAATACCAGATATCTTGCCTTCGCCGTCTTTGCCTTCTTTGTCTCTTGCTCGGATTGAGATCAGATGTTGTCCCAACTTCAAATGCAATGCAAGTTGGATGTCCCAATTCGTACTTCATTTGGGTCGGACCTTGATTATCATTGATCATGTCTAACAGAAACACCTTCAAAATGATCATGGTTTGCAAGCATTCATCATGTTCGAAATGAACTAGCGGTCTATGCAAAACATTGAATATGCCATATGCAAAGTTGATCGGACAGGATAAACAAGAACATACCGACTCTTGTTGTATCATTCCGTCGAACATGTCGTAGGCAGCCCGAGCGCCGTCAGTGCCCGTGCTTATCCGCGCCTGGACGAGCTGTGGCGAGTGACATACGTCCACCGCCGGTTATCTGCGTGGGTGGAAAGCTCTCCGGAATGCACCAACCGGCCGTCGGATCCTCCTCTGTCCCAACCTGGTCCGACGGCGCAATCTGCGTTGGCGGGCGGATGGATGGTGTCGGTGTCAAAACCGGCGGATCTTGGGTAGGGGGTCCCGAACTATGCGTCTAGGCCGGATGGTAACAGGAGGCAAGGAACACGATGTTTTACCCAGGTTCAGGCCCTCTTGATGGAGGTAAACCCTACGTCCTGCTTGATTAATATTGATGATATGGGTAGTACAAGAGTAGATCTACCACGAGATCAAGGAGGCTAAACCCTAAAAGCTAGCCTATGGTATGGTTGTTGTATGATGAAGTTGTCCTGCGGACTAAAACCCTCCGGTTTATATAGACACCGGAGAGGGTTAGGGTTACACAAAGTCGGTTACAATGGTAGGAGATCTTGAATATCCGCATTGCCAAGCTTGCCTTCCACGCCAAGGAAAGTCCCATCCGGACACGGGACGGAGTCTTCAATCTTGTATCTTCATAGTCCTGGAATCCGGCTGAAGGTATAGTCCGGCTACCCGAACACCCACTAATCCAGGACTCCCTCGGTAGCCCCTGAACCAGGCTTCAATGACGATGAGTCCGGCGCGTAGATTGTCTTCGGCATTGCAAGGCGGGTTCCTCCTCCAAATTCTTCATAAAAGTTTGTAAACACCAAGAGTAGTGTCCGGCTCTGCAAAATAAGTTTCCATGTATTGCCATAGAGAGAATAATATTAACACAAATCTAATCTGCTGACGTATTCCGCAGCGTGACATCACACTACGGCCAAGCCTTTATTCGAATTGTTTTCACTTTTCCACCTCAACGTGTTTTGCGAGGCGGGTTCCTTGGCACGTCTTGTCAAAGCAGAGATCGTGTCCCCTTTATTTACGGGATTCTCGTCAATACGGACATGGGTAACCCAATCGTGCCCGTTAGCATGTCTTCTCGATTAAAGGCGAGTCCCAAACGGTTACGGGGAGGGCTCCTGGTATTCAACCTCTTATAAAGAGACCAGGGCCTTACTCCTTTTCTCCAATCTCAAAACAAGTTCGCCTGTCGCCTCGAGTTCCAACACCCTAGGCTCCAGATTCCAGGCGCTTCGGACCTTCTACAATGTCCGGTTCCGACCTTCAAGGCCGATGGATACCCTCCTCCGTCATGGAGGAGGACATGCTAAAGTTGAGAGAGGCTAAGTTCTTGACCGCCGAAATTTTGCATAGGTTGCCTGCTCAAAGGCAGGCTATTCCCAGTCCCCATCCCGGTGAGAGCGTAGTGTTCATGTCTCACTTCCTTCGGGGGTTAGGCTTCCCGATGTATCCCTTCGTGAGGGGGATGATGTTCTATTATGGGCAGGAATTTCATGACTTAGCTCCGGAGTCCATCCTCCACATTTCCTCGTTCATCGTTGTGTGCGAAGCGTTCCTCCGTGTTACTCCTCACTTCGGATTATGGCTCAAGACTTTTGGAGTGGAGCCGAAGATGATCGAGGGACGGCACGCAGAGTGCGGAGGCGCTGTCATAAGTAAGAATGCTGATGCTCCATGGCCCGAGGGCTCCTTTCAAGAGGAGCTCGGCTTGTGGCAACGAGAGTGGTTCTATATCACCGCTCCCAGGAGCGCCAAGTGGGTGGCGCCTCCTGCCTTTTGCTCGGGCCCCCCACCACGGCTAGCGTCATGGGTCAACAAAAGATTAGATTGAGGGTTATCCAAAGACGTGCCCTTGTTGCAGGGCCGCATTAGGGATCTCTTAGAAAGAGACCTCAGCCTGGTCAAGGTGATGCAGGTCATGCTGATTCGCCGAACACTGCCCGGCAAACGTCGCTCCCTTCGTCTATGGGAATTTAATCCGGAGGGACCACGAGCTCTCCAGCATTTTATGGGCGCAACGCCCGTGGAGATGTATAAAATGTTCTTCGGATCACAAGCAATGTGTCCGGATTTGACTGAGGACGCAGGTTTAAGCTGCAATCGCCCTGATACTCAAGTAAGTAACCTTGTGCCCGGACTCGCTATCCGGAAAATTGTCATAAATTCGCCCCTGAAAGAGTTGTCCTTTTAAACAGGAGTGGATAGCGAAGGCGAAGCTGATCCGGTGTCTGGCCCCCTTCCTGAGACCAGGTCGGATCCCGTGCTAGTCAGGATGTTGAAGATCGTGCCTTGGGAGGGAAGTGAGGGGGAGGACAAGGAAACTATGGCCTCCTCGAAGAAGGCTGCTCCGAAGGGAAGAACCGACAATTCCTCTCCTAAGGGGAAGAAGAGGGCCGCCTCTGACGACCCAGAGACCATGGCCTCAAAGCGGGGGAAAAAGTCCTCGTCAAAGGGTCCGACGCCGGGGAGATCCTCGGCCGAACTACGCCCTCAAAGGGATCAGCCCTCCAGCGAGCCGTAAGTAGAGAAAGATTTTCCTTTAGAGGGATGAGAGAAATCCTTGCTTTTCATCTGAGAAGATTACCCGAAATTTTACTTTGTAGCTCGGACCTCAGCCCTTCTCAGCAGAGCTCGTCTTCGGGGGATCTTCTTCCGGAGATGATGGAGAGTGGAACGCCTCCCCTGTCAAACCGCCTGGCGAGGCGGGCGACCCTGAGGTATCATCGCGAAGGGTTTCTCCGAATCCGGTAGGGGTGGAAGGTAGCCATATGTCCCCCCAAGGTTCTCCGCGTCCGGCCTTTGATGGAGGTCATAGGACGAGTCCGGCATCGTCCGGTGCGCGGTCGGAGGAGCTGATGATTCTGCTGGGGCGAGCTTCTATCTCAGAGGAGCACCGTGCATTGATGGGTACGGTGATTGGAAGGATTTCGTCCGCGGAAAGCGGATTGCATGAGGCCGTCAGAAGTTTGCTGACGGGTTTTGAGGTACGTTTGATAATGTACTTCTTTGTCAGTTGCGCATAAACAAGATGCGCCCTATGTAGATAGTAGCCCCTGAGACTCTGTGCGTTGTCAAAATTGACGACGCGCAGAGGATCATAATCCCAGGTCTAAAATGTCGCCTTTGTATACAGGTGGCGAAGTGTCCGGAATCGAGCCGAACTGATGATTTTGCTGAACTAAAGCGACAACTTGACGTGGCAGATGCCGACATCGCGCTCGTCAATGAGCGGCTTGATGAGGCTCAAGGTATGCAATTCTTCGGGCAGCATCTGGTAAGAGGAGCGTTATGCCAGTATCTTACAATGTATGTGCTTGACGCAGATGGTGCGGCCGCCGTGGAGAGTCTTCGGGCGGAACTTGCCCGAGCTAAGGAACAAGCCAGGAAAAGTGATGCGACTGCCGAGAAGGCCCTTGAAGAGCTGAGGGCCGAACAGGCTGCTCACTACCGAAGCAAGAAGGAGATGGCCGTGATGGCCGTGAAGTTAAAAAGTGCTGCTGACCGTTGCAAGTTTCTTGAGAAAGAAGACCAGGCGAGACAGACGGACTTAGAGAAGGCCGTTGTTGATGCCAAGGACGCTCGCTCTGCGATGAGAGCTGCGAAGGAGGAGCTGCGTCAGGCCGGACAGATTGCGGCTGGAAATCCCTTTATGCTGCGGAGGAAGTTTTGCGATCCGAAGTTTGCTCCGTTGGACCGGATGTGGAGTGCGGAGGACACCTATCTGGATTTGGCAGCGAGTGCTGGTGATGCGACCGAATACTTTCGAGATCAAGAAGATCGTGAAGTGGAAAGACTTTTCTGGTCGCAGTTCCAGAATCCAGAGCGTCCACTGGCAGTGGACGATCGTCTGGCTCAATGGGCCGAACTGAATAGATTGTCCGGACTCGCCATGAAGTACATCATGGGTCATCTGTGGCCGGGGAGATCGGAGTCGAAGAGTTATTTCAGCTTGGTGCAGCAATTCCTTGACGCGGTGCCACGTATCAATGCGATGAAGAGGTCAGCATGCATAGAGGGCGCACGGATGGCTCTTGCCCATGTCAAGACATACTGGGCAGAGATGGGGATCACCGTTGTTGCGTCCCGAGATTCGGACAAAAGCCGAGTACCCTCCAAGCACTATTTTCAGGAAGTCCTTGAAGGCGCTCGTGTAATAGAGACGCAGTGCTCGAAGGATGCTATGTTTTGATAGCATATGTAATTATAAAGCAATATTTTGATGAATTGTAGTAGCCTTTTATACTTGTGCCTTCAAGTATTTGGAACACCTCCTGTGCGGCCGTTTTAAGATATATATACAAAATCTGAAAGATTGCAGTCGTTGGCTTCAGCCCCCATGCACATAGTGCGGGGGTGCTCGCAGAAGGCGCATTTTCACACTTAATCCAACGTCTTGGTCCTACAAAGGAGGTGATAGCGTAGCGAGCTAGGCAACCGGACTATAATGCTTTAACACTTTCACTTAGCCATAGGAGCTTGACAATGGGACTATTTAGGTAGCCCCTGGTGGCGACTGCGCTCGCCCGAATTCGGGGCGCGTATGTGCCTGGCCGGGAAACGGCCCTTCATTAATGCGGAGGAATCCTACAGATTCTGGAGAGTCATCGAGTGGTTGACCAGTCTCACGCCATATCATGACAGTCGGTTTTCGGCTTTCTCTACTGAGGTGCTCGCCTGGCCGAACCAGGGCACAATCGCAGTAGTTCTCCTGGTGCCGCCTTAGTCGATAGAGCGAAACGTAAGGCGGCCGAACACAGGAGCCGGGCAACCCAACATTTGACCAAAATCATGACTCGGAGCTGATGCATATAAGGCCAAACTCGTGACGCTGAACACACCCTAAGGTATTCGGTCTTTATGAGAGCGGGCGAGGTAACGCTCTGAGGTATAAGCCCCTAGTGTCCAGGTACACGCAAGAATTCTGACGTGGCCACATGCCAAGACGCCAGCCTCCTCCTTGGTCATAGAACCAGGGGATGTGTATCAACAAGAGACAGTAAAAAAGGTTTACGCAGGGTCTTAATCTGAAAAGAATCCTTGGAACGGGTCCCTACTGCACGTCTGCGCCTGTGTCTCCGTTGTGCCGTATCCTGGACGGGCGCGGCACGACGTTCATCTGTAAAAAGAGAGCAACTAAGTTGAAAAAGGGGTGTGCCGAACAAAAGTTATATGAAATAAACAAAGTGTAAAGTAAAAGATGAAAAATTGAGCTTTATTCTCTCTTATTTTATACGTGTGAAGCCCCTAGTGCAGGGGTATATGGCCACTAAGCCTTTATCAACAATACTTTTGTGCCGGACTCGTCTATCCGTGTCCGTGGTCTTAATGACCTGTTCCGATGTTCTGGCTGGTGAAGCCATTGTATTGTGGGGCTGTTAAAGCGGCCGCACAATCCTCCGCTTGGGGGAGGTGTTCTCACTGCTTCCCTTTTAAGGAGATGATGCCGCGTGGACCGGGCATCTTAAGCGTAAGAGTTGCATAATGCAGTATTGTGTTAAAGCGGGCGAAAGCTTCGCGTCCCAGTAGTGCTTGAAAGCGGCTTGAGAATGGGACGATGTGGAAAGTCAGCTTTTCGCGATGGAAGTTATCGGCAGAGCCGAAAATAACCTCGAGCCGGAGAAACCCCATGCAATGGTGTCCGGACCTGGCGTTACTCCTTGAAAGGAGGTTTTGCTGTGACGAATTCTTTTTGGGTCGATCCCCATGTGGCGGATTGAGTCCTGATATATCAGGTTGAGTCCGCTGCCACCGTCCATAAGGACATTTGAAAACTAGAGTCCGCCAATTATTGGATCGAGTACCAGGGCAGTCCAGCCTGGGTTCCTGACACTTCTAGAATAATCCAGATGATCGAAGATGATTGGTTTTGACAACCAGTGGCGGGATTCCTTTGGGATAGGCCGTGGGGCGCGTACCTTTATGGGCGCCGCACGTTTTGTTATGTGGAGTAAGTTTACTGTTTTTACTTCTTGTGGGAAATTCTTTTGTTTCCTGGTACTCTGCTTTTGGGGTTCGTCCTCGTCTTCGCTTGGTGTGTCGAGCCCCTTGTGTTCGGCGTTGAGTCTGCCGGATTGTTTGAAAACCCAACAATCTCTGTGGGTATGGTTAGCAGGCTTTCCGGGAGTGCTGTGTATTTGACATATCCTATCCAAGATTTTGTTTAGGTTGGATAGATCGTCCCTGTTATCTTGGAGGGGCGGCTTTTTCTGATTCTGTCATGAGCTTTTGAATCCGGCGTTGACTGTCGTGCTCTTCGGACTTTTTTCCTTAGTCCGGCGACGGTCCTTATTGCGTCGCGGTTTTCCGTTTCCATCCATAGTTTCGGATGTACTTGGGTCACTGGTGCTGCATCTTGCCAACCAGCTGTCCTCTCCTGCGCAAAAGCGGGTCATGAGGCTTGTTAGTGCGGCCATTGTTCTTGGCTTTTCTTGGCCAAGGTGTCTGGCGAGCCATTCGTCTCGGACATTATGCCTGAAAGCCGCTAAGGCTTCAGCGTTCGGACAGTCGACTATCTGATTCTTTTTAGTCAGAAATCTATTCCAGAATTGCCGAGCTGACTCTCCGGGCTGTTGAGTTATGTGACTAAGATTGTCTGCATCCGGAGGGCGGACATATGTCCCTTGAAAATTTGCTCGGAAAGCGTCCTCGAGCTCTTCCCAACTTCCGATTGTGTTTTCAGGAAGGCTTTTGAGCCAATGCCGGGCTGGCCCTTTAAACTTGAGGGGTAAGTATTTTATGGCATGGAGATCATATCCTCTAGCCATGTGTATGTGGAGGATATAATCCTCGATCCAGACTCCAGGGTCTGTTGTTCCATCATATGCCTCTACGTTTACGGGTTTGAATCCCGCTGGAAATTCATAATCCAGAACCTCATCGGTGAAACATAGGGGGTGTGCGGCACCCCTGTATTTAGGTGTGCCGGATTCTGATAATGGCTTTATTGCATTGCTTACGAGAGCTTGCTTTCTTGGCCCGTAAATGGACCTGGCTGGGCCATGATGCGAATCCTTAAGTGGGTCGCATGCCGGCTTAAGTGCGGCGCTGCTTGCCGCTTTATGCTGGCCATGGGGTCGTCTATCCGACCGTGTGGCTTTCTCACTTTTGGAATGCGAGGGCTCTAAGGCCTCCTCGTCGAATTCAGGCAGTAGCTTTCTCTTCGGATAGCTTTTAGTGTGGCGACTGTCACCATATTTGTCTGCGGTATTGATTACTTTACTCCATCTGATCCTGAGTGCATCTTCCGCAGTTTTTAGCTTCCGCTTCTGCTTTTTCAGGCTGCGTGCGGTTGCAACGAGCCGTTTGTGGAGGTTCTTCTGCTTCGTGGGCTTGTCCGGCATAGGGTCGTCCGGAATGCCATTTTCGCCGGGGGAGGGATGTTCGGTTTCTCTATCCAGGTTGTCCTGTTGGGACGGTTGCTCTAAGGCATGCTCGTCGTCTACCGGCTCATCCTGCTCTATGGCTGGGTCTTTATCGAGGCGGGGCTTGGGTCGGCGTTTACGCCAACGCTTTGATTGTTTTTCGAGAGATCGATCCCTCTTTCCATCCCGGTTTTCCTCGTTGTTGCTTCCTTTAGGGGTATCCACCATGCACACATCGTGAGATGAGGTGGCTGTCCAATGCCCTATAGGCGTTGGTTCTTGGTTGTCTCCTGCATCGTCGTCCATACCGTCGATGTCTTCAGAGTCGAAGTCGAGCATGTCGGTTAAGTCGTCGACAGTGGCTACGAAGTGGGTGGTGGGTGGGTTTTGAATTTCTTCATCATCCGAGTCCCATCCTTGCTGACCGTAGTCCGGCCAGGGCTCTCCCGATAAAGAGAGAGACTTTAGCGAATTCAGGATGTCGCCGAAGGGCGAGTGCTGAAAGATGTCTGCGGCGGTGAACTCCATTATCGGCGCCCAATCGGATTCGATCGGCAGGGGCGCGGGGGGCTCGGAGTTCGGAAAGGAATCCGGATCCTCGGAGTCACGGGCCATGCGGAGTGCGGGGCTGGAGTTCGGCTCGATCGCCTCTGAGATCGCAGCCCCTGAGGCAGCGTCCAACCGCTGATCCTCGATCGGCGCAGTAGGCTCCGAATCAATGGTCGGAACCGATGCGTGTGCGGCCTCCAAGGTGCTGTTCGGCGGCAGAGCTATATCATGCCCATCGAGACAGTGCGGCGCGCTTGGCTGTGGCTCGAATCCGTCGAAGATCAAGTCCCCGCGAATGTCAGCCGTATAGTTTAGGCTTCCAAACCTAACCTGATGGCCAGGGGCGTAGCTTTCGATCTGCTCAAGGTGGCCAAGCGATTTGGCCCGCAGTGCGAAGCCGCGAAGACGAAGATCTGTCCGGGGAGAAAAGTCTCACCCTGGACTGCATCGTTGTTGATGATCGAAGGAGCCATCGGGCCTAAAAGTGACACACAGAGGAACTCTCAATGAAAACACCAATGTCGGTGTCAAAACCGGCGGATCTCGGGTAGGGGGTCCCGAACTATGCGTCTAGGCCGGATGGTAACAGGAGGCAAGGAACACGATGTTTTACACAGGTTCGGGCCCTCTTGATGGAGGTAAAACCCTACGTCCTGCTTGATTAATATTGATGATATGGGTAGTACAAGAGTAGATCTACCACGAGATCAAGGAGGCTAAACCCTAAAAGCTAGCCTATGGTATGGTTGTTGTATGATGAAGTTGTCGTACGGACTAAAACCCTCCGGTTTATATAGACACCGGAGAGGGTTAGGGTTACACAAAGTCGGTTACAATGGTAGGATATCTTGAATATCCGCATCGCCAAGCTTGCCTTCCACGCCAAGGAAAGTCCCATCCGGACACGGGACGAAGTCTTCAATTTTGTATCTTCATAGTCCTGGAATCCGGCTGAAGGTATAGTCCGGCTACCCGAACACCCCCTAATCCAGGACTCCCTCAGATGGGGTGCGAGATTCCAGGCGTGGCGTGGGGGACATCTGCTCGCCCATGTCCGCATCCGCTCCCTACAACGTCGCCAGTCCCTCCGGGCAATGTTCTCCGGCTTGCACGGCGAAGCCGAGGACAGGATGCTGACGGACGAGGCGGACGCAACCTCGTCGCAGCGGTTGGGGACGAACTGGACGACATCTAGGGTGGCGGATTGGGACCGGTGGTGAGGATGGGGAGCAAGGGTGGCAGACGACTAGGGCTCGGATGCGGGAGAGGTAGGAGGGAGGCGGGAGGAGGAGGAAGGATTTGGTGCGAATTATGATATGGTATGGTTGTCAGGTCTGACGTGACGGATGCGTCCGGACGCCCCTATATCCACCCTATATTTAGAGTGAAAATGAGAGATGCCAGCCAGTTCAGACATATAAGGCCCGTTTAAAAAGTCGTCTAGGTTGCAATTTTATGACCGGACCGTTCGTCTGAACGTTTGAGACGGGCTTTGGGTGCCCGGCTGTAGATGCTCCGAGGGAGAGGCTACACGCCTACACCGTCCCGGATGGATCATTCGCTACCGGGTAAAGCAAAGGCGAAAGGAGGATGGAATGAATCGGGGAGAGCATCATTGGAGCAGAGAACCTTCCATTTCGTAGTGGAAGTCCAGGCAGGAAGAAGATGCAATACTGTGCGACGGCACTGCGGGCCTCGCTGGATCGGACCTTCGACGGGGCGCCAGCTCTCTGTTCGGTAACGTGGCGTCGTCATGCACCCGGTCACAACTCACGCTTCACCGATCGCCAATCAGTTCAGACCAGATGCTGACGAGACAGCCACTACACAATCGAACTGTTCAATTGCTTGCGCGCATGCTATGTTACGTACGCCTAGTTAAGCCCATTTTTAAAAAAAAATTAGTATTAGGCAGATGAAGAAAGAAAAAAGTATACCTGGTTAATCGTGACGGGCCAAAGAAGACCATGGTGCAACGAGACAAGCGGTAGGCGCTGGAGAATGGTGGCATCTCGGTCACACCAAGGGTCACATCTTCACCTTGCGCCAACGTACACCTTGGAATAGACGATAGTGACAGACCCGGTCCCGGCCGGTGTCCCCAGACGCCAGGGACGGCTGAGTACGACGGAACATAGTACAAATTTGGCGACGGAGACCTCTAGCCTAGTTCAAAACAGCACCAACAATAATGGGTTTTTTCTACGGATGAATAATGCGGCGGAGACTTCCAGTTGAAAACTGTATGATTGAATAGCAGATGTTTCTAATGGAAAGCGACCCTGTTCAAATGGAGAAGAATTGAAAGCGACTCTTGAGGAGGGCGCGATGCATTGCCCATTTGCTGTTGCTGCTACCAATCGATTTAAATAGAAACCGCAGCTCGGGAATTTCGCAACCCGCATCTAGATGGGGAACCAACGTAAAAAATTCTCGAATTCCAAGTCTCCAATTGGCAACTGGTATAGAAAATAGATGGCCGTCAATACATTTTCTAGTCTGCATCCCATGGCTGTCATGTCAAGCATGTCAGCTGGGCCGAACAAAGCAAATTCCAAAGCGGCCTCTCCATCTTATATTTAATAGATTAAAATACTGGACAGCACGCTTGCATACGCTGCCAGCCTCCAAATGTTGAGGACGATAAAATTTCGGTTTAGATATCGGCAAACGCTCGCTGGCAATGGGATCCCAGCGAACGCCCCGGGAGCCATCTGGTCAGAAAACTTGCACTAAAATTAAAGAATTGACAGTCTTCTTTTGAAAATTCGCAACTGTCATGTTTGGCAGCGAACGTTTGCCAGGCATTGACGTCCTAAAACTTATCAGACTGCAAAGCTTTACAAAGTAGAATCAGATTCGCCCGGGCTAAGTTAACATAAAATAATTTTTTTCGACAACTTTTTGATCTATTCATCGACTTTCAAGGCAGAACAAAGAGCACTAGAAGATTAATTTTCACGATGTGAATAAACAGGACAAAACAACGAAGAACAGGCCACTATGGAACATTTTCACTTCTTCAACCAATCTGCCCGCTACACATCTGTAATGTTACAAGAACTAGTATAAGGTGCAATCCTTTTAATTAATGCCTGAACAACTGAATCCAGTAAGAATGAGAGAGCCTACCATTACCAACCAATCAATCAATAAACCAAAGGAAAAGGAAGAAGAAGAAAACACAGGTGTACAACACGACGCCCCACAAAATTGAGGACAGAATTCCACTTGGCAAATTTCTTAGACATCGTACTTCTTGGGCTGGTGCCATTGCGCTAGGCTTATGGACAGGTAACCGAGCAACGACTTTCCAGCAGGGTATGTCTTCTTGCCATACAGATGCTTCCCGCCGAGATCGGTGTACTTCAAACTGTTCTCCCTTTCAATCTGCGGACGCGTAATAACCAAGTGAGGCATAGAGGAACAAATGAAATTTTACGGAGCAAGTTCGAAAGAAAAAAAACGATCGCGAAAGAAACAGTTTCAAGGTTGAAGCGGAAATGTTCAGACGATGTTGTGTACCTTGCTTATTTTCCCATCTCTCAGGTAGTACCTGATACCAGACCAATTGATTGATTGGGAGAAGTGAGACCGGATGGCAGATATCGGGTAGAGGAAATTATCTACTAACACGGCGACGAACACCTGAAATTGAAGTCAAACCAAAACATAGTTTAGTAAATCATGACGACAGAGGTGCCTGAAACTCAAATAAGTTGGTGCTTTGGAAGAGGCACTTACAAGCCCCCAGTTATATGAACGAAGGGAGTCTTGTGGACCTTCTGGAGACAACATGTTGCAGAGTTGAATCTCAACTCTCGTCAAATTCCACATTGAAACAAGTTCAGTGAGAGTGCATATTAACAAGAAGCTCACTAGTTTCAGACCTGAAAGAACATGGCACGACAGAGAAATCTCAACCACAGGTGGGCGTAGGTGTATTTGTTACTAAAATTTGTAACACTCAATAATTAAATACAGTTCATTGTATTGACTTTCCACACAATAACATTGGATCTGAAGTGATGAATATTGGAGAGAGAGAGAGAGGACACTGACCACAAGATGAGCCAGCTGCTTCCTTTACAATTGTGCTGTATGGTGCTCTAAGAGTAGTCGCAATATGTACCAAAGCCATAACATAGGGACAAACAAATCCCCATGACAAATAGAAATGCACACCAAATAGTGCACGGTTCATTATCCAGTTGACCTTTGATACATATGATTCAAGAACAAAAGTTTGCTTCCTCAGATAATTCCAGTATCTGCACGGAAAATATGGCATGCATATAAAATGTGAAGTTAGCTGAATGCAGATGAGGTGAATATGTTTCTAATGTAAAATCTGCAGCACCTGGAGAAGCTGAGATCACTTGCAAGAGGATGTGGAAACACAGCAACCGGTGGTGAAGTTATGAGCCTTTTATGTTGCCCTGTATAAAGGATGAACTCAAGTTATTTGTAATCTTTGTGTGTTTATAATACATCCACAATTTAATACAGGCAAAAGCCAAAAGTCTCAAAGAGAAAAAGGATAAATGGTGTTATACAGTGACTTTGAGCATGTAATGCAAGGCTAACATTGTGTACATTATCAACACTAATTTCCATGCTAATGCAACGTTTATAGCTACGCATCAGAAAAGACATGATTCCTTGCTCAGAACATTACCAGCGATTGCAGCCAGGGTCATATCATCTGAGTAACCACCATTTTTTAGTGCAGTGACTAAACCATACAGGTCTTGCCGGAAATCATCAGCATGCATCTAAAATAAACTTGTCTTAGAAACAGTGCAGGATCAAATCAAAGTTTATAAAGAGCAAGAACTGAGAGTTTTTTTAGGAGATGGTAGGCTACAGCACACCCTTACCATCATACAGCCACCCCACAAAAAGAAAGTCCTCCCACCAGTTGCAAATCCAATCGAACAGGGCTGCAATATGACCATTTTCAGTAAATGGCAAGGTGAGCAAAAGGGAAAAATCAGTATAGATAACGTACAAAGTTAAATAACGAGCTAACTAGCAATGAAGCCTACATCGACACAATTGGATGTGTTTAAAAAATACAATTAATGCAGACAATATGAGCAACCTTGTTATGGAAACTTATAATCTAAGTACATAAGCGATCCCACCAATTATCAAAGGGGCAACAACAAAGATACAATATCAAATTTTCAGATAAAATTGCATTACTTTCTTCACTTCATTTTTAGTTACTGGCAGTTTTCATTGGTTTAAGAAACTAAAGAAGTCAAATATCTCAAAATTTTCAACAGGGAGGCGGATAACGATCATACAATCTTCAAAAAAGAAGGTAAAACGGAAGGCAATAAAGATGTGTTATCCTCAACCAGGCGTTTGTACTATTCATACACCAAACCCCTTATCTACAGCATAGTGTAAATTCGCATTTTGCACTACATAGACCTCCTGTTTTATGAACTTTGAAGGATAATCTTCAATGGTGAAAAACCAACATACCATGTGATATTCATATATGCAATAGCTTCCCAAGCTGCCAGAAGGTAAGTCAAGGGGGTATCCCGTTTGGATAAATATCTGTAAGATGCAAGAAAAAACGCCCAGTTAGGAAGGTGAGAAGGATGAAACGGGATGAAGGAGAGTGCCAGAGCAAGCATACCTCAGGGTTCTTCTCCATTTCTTTTGTGAGAGCTCCGACTGTCCCAGGATGCAGTCTGACATCATCGTCTAGAAATAGAACATATTTGCTGTCCTTGTGCATCTTTTCAACACCAATCTGTTTCAATGGATGAACAAAAGTCCATTACCCTGACACCTCAATGGGCTTGTTTGGTAAACAGACAGTACGGTCAGAAGAAAGTCCTACGACGGATCCATAAAATTACGAATGTCTTTCCTTGAATTTCTGATTCAATATCACCAACATGGATCAATGTACGACTCCGAAGGGTTACTGTTTACCAATTTTTTATGTTCTCGTGCACTTTATATGAAGGGGGTGCAGGGGAGTGCGCATACTAAGACCCCAGAGAGAAATTTCATCAAGGTTTCTTCTCGAAATTAAGGCAGTTTGATTTCATCTTACATAAAGACAGTTTTGTTATCAAGAAACAGAGGGACCAATCTAGAGCGTGTTCATGTGTAAAAACAATTCGACTCACTGAATTGCTCAGCGGAATTTGAGCACAATCTGAGATGTTAACAATGTTTCCCATCAGGGGAGGGGGGAGACTCAGCATGAGCCCTGAGCCCTCTATATTTCTGACTGATGTCAATGATAGCATTGCGAGTGTAATAAACTAATAATTCATAGTGCATTCAGATTCATGAGCTAACCAAAACATTCATAAAAAAGTGGGAGTGAAGTAATTTACGTACTAACTGATTATGAATTTTCTGGCTACACGTTGTTGAAAACCCAGCTACAACCACCTTTGCGTCCAATTTGTCCTGAAAATCATATAATTCCAAAAGGTTACAATTGATGAAGAGGTATAGACAGATGAGATGAAATAATTGGTAGAATAAGATCATTAACTGCTACAGGGGCTTTCACTTACCTTGTACTCTACAATCAAACGGGAGACGGCACGATAAGCTGGATCGTCTTTGCTTTCTACTACGAACAAGAATTCCAATGGCCCCCCATAAAGAGAAGTAATCTGTATTTTTTTATGGGTGTCAATAGCAATATAATTAATACCATATGCATGAATGTGTATATGGGTGTCAGTAGCAAAATATTTAATATAATTGAACTGCAAAAACGTCTTATATTTAGGAACAAAGGTAGTACTATATAATCTATATTGCAGTCTGACTGTACCTGGGTTCTCCAGTTTTGCAAATTGTGTTCCCCAAATCCCTTCAAAGGCATGACTACAGAGACCATAGGTAATTTCTGCTGGACAGAGTGCTCAAGCTCATCTACGTCATCACAAAGAAATGCAAAACTATGTCCAGATGCCATTTTGCGCCTCATCTTGCGAATTTCCTTTTTTCTGGTAAGAAAGCATGAATTGCATGTTGCAAAATAAGTCAAGTTGCTGCTGGATTTCTGGCACTCAAAACATAGCCAAGATTTTTTTTAATACAGAAGTGCTTTTCTGAAGGTCCACAATACCTGACCAGTGAAGCAACAGCCCAACCAAAAGCAAGTAGTAAGCAGATACAGCACCCCTACATAAAGTGTGGGAAACTGCATTAGAAATCAGAAGCAAGCCACAGTGTAAACTGTGAAAGCAAATAGATTATGGTATAGATTAAGCTGCAAAGTATTCAGCGTCAGACGAAAACCTAAACTTTAACCAGTCATGTTCTCATCTACACTCCAAATGGATAACAAGGCCACGCAGACAAAACAAGTAGGAAAGATCGAGATCGACATTGCTTGTCCAAACGAAACCGACAAAGACGGT